>NC_142173.1:13785042-13899824 GCF_029865625.1 Vigna umbellata | reverse complement strand
TCAGGGCCTCAAACCATTCGACCTCCGCTGCCTCAGCGTGGCCTTAGAGTCATTGAATCGTTCAGCCTGTAGAGGCCTCAACCGTTCGGGCTCAACCGGGACTCCAATGGCCTTAACCGTTCGGTCTTAGCATGTCTTCCAAAGGCCTCGTCATCTCGGCCTCCCAGGGCCTCCACCTCAGCCTTTAAAAGGCCTCACCCGTTCCGCCTCCAAAGGCCTAGGCTTTCGGCCTTACCATAGGCCTCTTCTTCAAGGTCGTCCATTGCCTCACTCGTCCGGCCTTACCATGAGCCTCGTCTTCAGGTCGTCCTTGGCCTTATTGAAACTTAGCCAAATTTGGCATCACAAATCCGGTTGCCCAGCCTCGAACGGTCAGCCATTCCAGACCTACCGAGGCTCCTAACAGGCGATTTAGAAGCGGTGTCCAACAGGAGAACCCGTCTTTCGAGGTAGGCCATGGACAAAACCCCTTCGCATAATAAAATTATGCTTGGGCTTGAGGGGCTTATGTACTGTCCGGTCCTCCCGACCCATAAACCGAGTCCGACCACACATGGACCACACATGGACCGCTCGGTCCTCCAAGGTCGCCCGTTCATAAACCGAACGTTCCTAAAGGTCGGCCATCAAGACCGAGCGTCCAGGCTAACGCGTCCGACCACACATGGACCGAGCGGTCCTCCAAGGTCGCCCATTCATAAACCAAACACCACACACAGGTCGACCATCAAGACCGAGCGTCTAGGCTAACGCGTCCGACCACACATGGACCGAGCGGTCCTCTAAGATCGCCCATTCATAAATCGAATGTCCACCCAGGTCGGCCATCAAGACCGAGCGTCCAATGTAACCGATCAGCAGAACCGAGTGGCTGCCCACCCAGGTTGACATCCCTGGCCGACCACCCTTCTGACCGGCCGTCCCGACCGACCCTCACTAGGCCGACTACACGGTTAAGCACTAAGGACTCATTAAAGCCCTTAATGAAAATTAAGGTATGATTGGGCCATTATTAGGCCCACGAAAGGTAAAAGCCCATTATAATCAGTATAAATAAAGATTCCAGGTATGATTTCTGGACAGATTGCTTACGATGCAATATATACATGCATTACAGACCACTCGGTCATGTTACTGACTTAAGCATCAGAGTGCCTTTAACAGGTATCTGACCGCCCGGCTTGGAGAACGAGCAGGAAACGGATACTACAACCAGGACTTGAAGACGGGAGAGCTCGTTCGGCCCTTCCCAGCGTGTCCAGCCCTCAGCCAAGAGGTAACCGTCCGGTTTTCACCAGCTTCTAGTGCCCCCTAGAGATAGAGCCGCTCGCTTTGCTTCAGTTCGTGGGATTCAGGAACGTCCACCCGGTCTTCGACAAACTCTTATGTGTTTTAACAAAGTCAGACCAGATCCGACCGAAACATCAATAAATATACTATTATGAAATTCCACGTATATTGACTTAAGTGAGCCAGTAAATCATTTACTTAGACTGATGCAAATTTCGCTAACTTAAAAAATAGTAGCTTGTGATATTGAAAGAGGTCAACTTGTGGTGAGGTTGATTTATAATTGGATAATGCTCAGTAGTGTACAATACAAATATAATAATGAATAAAAATATTATTAATTTTTTATTTATTGTTTAAACCATATAATTATGAAATTTCTACAAAATCATGACATTTTGTGGACATTATGAAAATTTCACTCCAAACGGAACGTAAGGGATTACGTGGGCAGATGGGTGTTTGTAGCTTTGTACCGTAGCCGTTGTTTTCATTATAATTTGTTTCTTGCAGTTTCATAAACTTTGATTTGGTCCTTAACCGAAACCAATGCAAACACATAATTATTTTGTAATCTATTGATATGTGACTGAATCATAAGATATTATTAATTTACAGTAAAATAGCTACAATTTGATCAAATTAATCATACGAGCATTGTCCCAAGAAAAATATTAATAAGTTATTTTATTATATATTTTAATATAATTAATATTTTTTTAATATAATAAATATAATTCTATTTGAGTTTCATTCAAATGCTTAACTCAACATTATCACGTTAAGAAAATAAGTTACGTGTTGGTTATGCAACCACCTTACTTTAAAACATTATTAACCAAAACAATTTCTTAAAATATAAAAAAACATTACTGCCAGATTCAAATAATTATTTAAAGACTAAACTTTTAGAACTCAAAATTGTCAACTCAACCAAGTTTTCATTGTCTTATATTAGAGAAAGACATCAACAGATGTACATCCTTTGAATTATGCTTATTCCCAAACAAATACGACTTAAAAGTGCTGAGTTTACGAGGTTTTGTCACTCGATAGAAGAATGTATAATATATAGTTATTGGACACAGTTTTGCTCGAAACCAAAACAAATTTCATGTTTAAACTATAAATATCATTAGTGATCTTCCAACAAGCCAGTCTTGGTGTCCAAATACATATATACATATTTATTCAGTAGAATGGAAAGGCTAAGAAAAAGATGACAAACCGTTGATATAAAATTTGTTTAATCTGAGCTCTTTCAAGGACGGAAAGTGACAGGAATTAGTTGCAAATCATGTTTTCTACCAACGGATATTCCAAAAGCCTCAGTCATATCCAAATCTTCATTCTTAATTCCATTGGGAGCTTTCCAATCAAAATGGTACATTAACAATGCAAGAGGAAACTCAACAGTGGTCAAGCCAAATGTAAGGCCTGGGCACATTCTTCTTCCAGCTCCAAATGGAATATACTCAAAATTATTGCCTTTGTAGTCAACACCACTTTCAATGAACCTGTCTGGATAAAACCTCTCTGCCTCGGTCCAATGATTTGGGTCTCTTCCAATGGCCCAAGCATTGATAATGATCTTGCTTTTCGTTGGTATCTCATACCCTTTTATCTCACAAGCTTCTCCACACTCTCTTGGAAGTAGAAGGGGACCAGGAGGGTGCAGTCTCAATGTCTCTTTCACAACACATTTCAAATATTTTAGATTCTCCATGTCACTTTCATTAGGCTGTCCTTCTTTACCAAATACCTCTCTTACCTCAGCTTGTACCTTCTTCATTACTCTTGCATCTTTTATTATCTCTGCCATTGCCCATGTTATGGTAGTAGATGATGTCTCACTCCCCCCTCCATAGATATCCTAATTCAAATTCATCATATTATTCATCTGAATTTTATAGGAAACACTTGCAGGAATAATATTATTCTTTGCAATGGAAGAAGAAGCAAGAAAATTAAATGAAATTAGCCCAAGTTATAATGAATTAGTTCAGTACAACTGGATAGCTTAGGACTTGCTGTAAATTGGAGTGGTGTAAACTTAAACTTCATTGTACTAAACTCTTTGCTTTCGATATGCAAACTAATTTCTGCTAACAAGGAGAAGCCTCTCAGTTTTTTTATCATTTTTATTTCTTGTAAGTACTTATTATAGATAAATTTATCTATATACAACCTTGACCTATTCTTATTTGGAATTGTTAGTGTGAAGTAGAAACTTAGTTTTGGTTGTTGTTTGTGTAGATAAATTTTCTAATCACAGTTTGGAAGTTAACTAGCACACAGCAGCAATTTAATAAAACTAAGCACATAGGGAAAAGATCAGAATTGTTCATCATTGTCTACTATGAAAATAACATTGATGGGAGATGTAAATACTCTTACCAAAATCACCGCCTTGATACCGTTGTCACTTAAGCCAAACTCATCCTTCATGAGCACATCTACAAGATCATCCTCCACTTGTTCACCCTGGCCTTGTGCAACACTTAACTTAGCCTCTCTGTGATCATCCACGATCCTCTGCATTATCTGATCAGTTTGTTGATGACACTGTTCAATCTTAGACTTCAACCCTGAGATGTTCTGAAGCCATCCGGCAGAAGGGTACAAATCTCCCAAGTCAAAACCTCCAGCAACCTCTGTGGCTTTCCTTACAGCTGATATGAACTTTTGATGGTCCCTATACTTGCTTCCAAGGGCTGTCCTTGCAACAATTGTAGATATTGTTTTAAGGATTTCTTTGGTGAGATTGATGGGTGACCCTTCTCTTGAAGCAATTCTTTTGATGAATTTAGTGAGCTCTTCCTCTCTGATTGGCTGGAAAGATTGGACACGTTTCGAGCTTAATAACTCCAACGCACAAATCTTCCTTAGCTGTCTCCAATAATCACCATAAGGAGAAAAAGCAATGCCCATAGAATCATAAGACATTATCTTTGAAGCTAGTATTGGAGGCCTTGATGCAAAGATAAGATCATGGGTTTTTAACACTTCTTTAGCACACTCTGCAGATGAAACCACAATGGTACAAACCTCTCCAAGCTTCAGATGCATCAAGGGTCCATATTTTGCTGATAAATCTCTCAGTCTACGATGGGGAAGTGAGCCAACGAGGTTGTGTATGTTCCCTATGATTGGTAGCTTCCACGGCCCTGGTGGCAAATTTGGAGTTGAGGCAGATTTCTTTGTTATTATTTTGTGTGCAATAAACATAAAAATGAGAATGGATATGAAGTAGAAGGTTTGAAGATCCATGTGGAAATAAAACTCAGATCAAGGTTTTTAGTTCTACCAAAGAAGTTTTTTTGCAATTCGTATACAGATTGTGGAACCTTCTTCGTCCATTATTGGGTATTAGTAATCTCTTGATTGCAGTATACTGTGCATTTTTCTGATGTATTTAATTAATGAAACACCATTCAAAATAGACAAGAATGTTATCACAGCCAACAACTAGAAACAGATATATATTTTTATATACAAAATAGTGGTTGCAATAGTACATCAAGTGACATACATTTGTTTTTGAAAACTCCTCAGCAAAATCATATGGCTTAAAAAATTGCAGAACCTTGGATAACTATTGTATTTTAGTGCAATCATTCTCATATATTTTATGAAACTTGGATTTGACAACAAATAATTAAGAAAATTACACTGAATTCCTAATTACACTCAATACCCCTTACCTGACTGATACACATTGCATCCTATGTCCCTCAGAACTAAGAAAACAAAGAGCATGAATATGAAAAGTATGAAGTATTATGAGACATCTATGTCTGAACTTTCCATTAATAGATCCTGTTGCACACATGATGTTATCTCTCAGCATATTGCCTCCAACCAAAAATTCATGAAGATCAGCTTCACCAGCTCAACCCTAGTGGCTATTAACTCATCCATTTGTTTGTTTTATGATAAAAGAGAAAGTAAAAGTATTAGAAGGTTGATAGAGGACAAGACAATAACTAAATCAACCTCTTCAGTTTCAAGGCACTGTGTTTGTTAATCGTCAGTACCTATCACTAAGAACAAAACTTTTAATTATGAAAGGACTCGTAATTGAGATATAGTGTGAAAAGATGTATTTATGAAACGTTTTTCATTCATTATGATCTTTTCGGAGTTTATGTTTCTATGATATGCTATGAATCTAACTCCGTCTCTATGGTTTTTGGAGTTTTTGTTTCTATGGAACTTTTTTTCATTGAATCAATCGCTAGTTGGAAAAAAAAAAACAGGCAGATATTTTTATTTTTATGCAATCTAAACATATTCAAACACACTTAAGTAACATAATAATAAAATACAATGCTTCATGACTCTAGGAACTACTACTGATCATGAAAATAATATAAAATCTTAAAAGCATCTACTGAACCAAAAATGACAGATTTTTATCTTCAGTTACTCAAAGATTAAAACTTCTAAAATGGCATCAAAGTGCACGATCTCAACATCACCAAGGGTTTGTTTCTTAATGTGAAATTCATGAGACAGGCAAAGGAAGATAAGGAAAAGCAAACAAGAGCAGATCATGCTTTCTTCTAACTGTGACTCCAAAGTCTTCACTCATGTCCAATTCTTCACTTATCATTCCACATGGAAGCCTCCAATCAAAGTGATACAGCAACATTGCAAGGGCCAGTTCCATAACTCTGGATGCAAATGTGATTCCAGGGCATATCCTTCTTCCAGCTCCAAAAGGAATGTACTCAAAATTATTCCCTTTGTAGTCAATACTGCTGTCAATGAATCTCTCGGGATGAAACCTCTCTGGTTCAGTCCAATAGTTTGAATCTCTTCCAATTGCCCAAGCATTGACTATGACCTTGCTTTTGGCAGGTATGTTATAGCCATGTATCTCACATGTTTGACCACATTCTCTTGGAAGCAAAAGAGGAGCTGGAGGGTGTAATCTCAAGGTCTCTTTCACAACTAGTTTCAAATATTTGAGTTCATTGATGCAATTTTCATCAACCCTTCCTTTCAATTTGAATACCTCTCTAACTTCAGCTTGTGCTTTTTTCATTACTCTTGAATTCTTCATCATTTCAGCCATCGCCCAATCTATGGTTGTTGATGATGTCTCACCGCCAGCACCAAAAATGTCCTTAAAAATAGTTTATCAACCAAAGAGGTTAAAACTAAATAATAAACAGACTGCATGCTTCTAGAGTTATTAGGCAAATGTTTCACTACTTAAGAGCTCTTACAAGTGGAAAAAATAAGATATCGAGGGAAAAAGTGTCCGACATTTAGAAAGTCTGAGCAATATTATTATGAGCATAAAATGTATTTGAAAGAGATTATAATCATTACCAGAATTATTGCCTTGATGTTGTTCCTTGTTAAAGAAAAATCCTGCTTGCTATCACCCTCATACTGCATGAGAACATCCACAAGATCTGTTGTTTCACTTTGGTGATCTTTGGCCTTAGACTTTGCCTCTTTATGCTCATTGATGATGTTTTCCATTATCTGATCAGCTTGTTGATGCAACCTCTCAAGCTTGTGCCTCATGCCAGTGACATGTTGCAGCCAAACAGCAGAAGGAAAGAAATCTCCAATGTCAAAACCTCCAGTAACTTTGATTATTTTTGTAGCCACTGATATAAAGTTTTCTTGGTCTTTGCTTTTCTTGCCAAAGGCAGACCTTGAAGCAATTGTATAAATTGATGAAAGAACAGCTTCAGTGAGGTTGATCAGTGATCCTTTCTGTGCATCTATCCATTTGATAAGATTGAAGAGCTCCTCTTCTCTGATTGGCTGGTATGAGTTAACACGTTTTAGGCTTAAAAGCTCCAACAAGCAAATTTTTCTTAACTGCCTCCAATAATGTCCATAAGGAGCAAAAGCTATGTCTGTGCAGTTGTAACAGATTACATCAATAGCTAGGACTTTAGGCCTTGTGGCAAAGTTAATATCATGGGTTTTCATCACTTCCTTAGCACACTCAGCGGATGAAATGACAATAGTAGAAACTTCTCCCAGTTGAAGATGCATCAAGGGTCCATATTTTAAGGCCAGGTCTCTTAATTTTCTATGGGGTTGAGAGAATAACAGAAAATGTATATTTCCTATAATAGGTAGTTTTCTAGGTCCATGGGGTATGTTACAAGGTGTGTCCTCAACTTTTTTCTTTGTGTTTCCTATTTTTCTCACTATGAAGACTAAGAAGAGAAAGAAGATAAGAGTTGAAAAATAGAGGACAAGTTCAGCCATGGAAGAGATACAGATTTCTAATGTCAATCTGATCGTCCTAGTGTCTGTTTATATACACATTATTCAGCATTTTACCATCGATTGATGTTAAATTTTCCTTTTGTTCTGGAGTGATCTTAGGTTTCTCCTGTATTGGGAATTTTTTATATGATTTCATTTATACTTTCATCAAATTTTGAAGCTATTTAAACAGTTACATATTAATAGTGTAAAGAAGAATAAAAGAATATTATAAATGTTTGGATTCCAAATCGATCTTAAAGATTACAATTCTATTGTGATTTTATTTTTAAAAGATTTAGAAGATATAAAAAAATTAAATTATTTCTGTTAAAAATTCTGTATAACAAAATTAATTTATAATATATAACTAAAGATAAATATTAATAAATTGATTTTATGAAATTGAATTCAACTTAAAATTTACATAAACGAGATTTAATATTGGTTAAATATATTGTTTTCCGTATCAAACTTTTTTAATTTTAATGAATTTTTACATACAACGGATTTTTTTTATTTGGTTGGTGCCCCCATCTTCTAAGCGATGGCCAAATCGGATTTTTTTTATTTGGTTGGTGCCCCCATCTTCTAAGCGATGGCCAAATCTCTTAGTTTTCTGTGTGCAAGTCTCAATCCCATCACGGATTATGCTTATTGTTGTGTTATGTATTTGGTATGTTTTGTTTCGTGATAGATTTGTTTTCTTGGAAACAGGGATAGCAAAAAAATCTGTGTCCGCGAATATTCGCAAATAAAATTCGCGACGGATAGTTGGTACTGTGAATATTTATTATCCGCGGGTTGTAGGTAACGGATATTTTAATACCCGTTTATAAATGGGTCGGGTGCGGGTATTATACTATATATACTCGCGGATATTCGTTACCCGTAAAAAATAAAATAAAAAATTAATTTATATTTTATTAAGTTAAATTTAATTAAAATTAACATTAATTTATATTTTATAAGGTTAAATATAATTAAAATTAAATTTTAATTTATATTTAATTTAATATATATTATATTTTATATATTTTTTGTAATTTTATTTAAGTTTTCTTATAATATTTTATAAAAATAAATTTTTTTAAATATTTGCAGGTATCCGAGGGTATCCACGGATATCCGCAGGTATTTTTTAAGCGGGTATTTTTTAAGCGGGTATCCGTGCGGGTAACGGGTAGGTTTTTTTTCTGTCGGGTCGGGTTGCGAGTAGGCACTATCTGTATCCGACCCGACCCGTTGTCATCCCTACTTGGGAAGTATCTGCCATATTGTGTAAAATATCTTATGTTAGTGTTAAAATATCGACAAGTGTACCGAATCGTATCAAGTAATAATAAAATGGTAAGACGAAGTATCATTTTCGAAAGGACTGATGACACTAAACAATTATGTGATTACCCAACTAATTAAGACTTTTGAAGAACAATTCAGTGGTTTTGAATGCAAATGCTATAGAAATAAACATGAATGCAATTTTGACCAATTGAAAGAAAAACACAAAGGTGAATGGATGATTTTGAAAATATGAGATGAATATGTTGTTGGGTTTAGATTTCACCAAGTTTCCTCTCATGCATATATGAATTCATCTTCTTCATTAATGTTAATATCACTTTCTAAATTACTAAAAACCCGATGTCTCGGCGAAGAAAGTCTATCCTTAATTACTAGTTTACAATGTCTTGTCTCCCTAGCAATTAATTCTGCATTACATACGCACAAAAGCTTAAGATAACCAAAACTCATATCCCTATGTCTAGGCAATACTGCTTTTGGAAGCAATTATCTAGATCTAGGTTTCCCCGTATGTGTCCATATCACGAAAACCAATAATCATGCCATGAATGAGTTAAACATAACAAGCATTGAGCAAAGAAGAATAACCCTCACAATTAATGAAAGAAACATAAATAAATAAGAATCAATTCAAATACATGAGAGTTCACAAGGTTACATCATCCCCAAACAACAAAGAATGTTTAGTTCCCCATCGTCATGGAGAAGATGAACAATGGAATGAAAAAGATAGAAAAAACCCTAAAAACTGAAGAGGAGAGCTTCCGCACCCACTTCTGCCTTCATAGAGTAGGACAAAATCTGGATTTGTGTCAATTCTGTCAAGAGATGCCCTCTCTAGGTCGAGCTAATCCTTAAATAGGGTGAATTAGGCCATGGGCCAACGTTGCCACCGCTCAACGCCCCTACTTAGGGCGCTCAGGCGTGCTTGCCAGAGAATGACGCTCAACGTCCAATGGAGGGCGCTCAGGCGTGAAACGTTGCAGGAAAGATGGCGCTCAGCACCCCAAAAAGGGCACCCAGGCGTGACTGCGAAGCTCAAGCGCCGAGGGTCATGAAAGGGGCGCCCAAGCGTGAGTGCGACCTTCTGTAACCTTCTCTTCTGGTGCTCTTTCTATCCTTTATGAGTTCCAACTTCTTGACAACTTAACTCCTCTTCCAATTCATCCTAATTTCCTACAAAACCAAGGGGATTTATTAATAAAATCTTCAAGTGTAACCTTAACTCTCTTATTTCCCAAAATAAACCAAAATCAAGAGAACAAACAAGTTTCTAAGTCAAAAAGGGTTCATTTGATATCAAAATTTACTCTTAAATAACGGTGAAATCAACTGTAATCACAACCCCAAACTTGAAACTTTGCTTGTTCTCAAGCAAAACAAAATGTAACTCAGCCTAAACAACAATTCAATGGTTCAACATATCTCAAAACACTTTCTTTCAAGACAAGTAATCACCCACAACTGCTTATCATACAACTCGCAATCAAGATATATTGATGCACTGGTCAATCAACTTCACTATGGTTTATTTTGATCTACTATAAATATAAGATTTTGATATACTATAAATATAAGATTTTTTTCGGTATTAAATAATTAAAAATAAATTTCGTTAAACTTGTAAAAGTATACACAGGTGAAAATTTTAATTATATGTTAACTAATTCCTAATTTAGTAACATTGTAAAATAAATTTTATATATATATATATATATATATATATATAAATCAATTAAAAACAGTCTAAACTTTAAGAATGTTCAATCTAGTGGTAATAACAACCTCCTTGAGTTAGGTTGGTTCAAAACTTAGAAGAATGTAAGGAGATGGTCCCTATGGTGGATATGGTTGCGAAAATTGGGTGGAAAAATGTGATATGTTGCGCAAATGGTGGTGGTTAGGGAGATAGCTCACTACTTTGTGGTGTGTAGTTTAATGGTTCAATAAAAGGTTAGACAAACTCCATGAGATAGGTGACTAGAAGGGCCTCTAGGGTTGTTTTATTCTTGATCAAGGAAGTTTATGCTACAATTTAGCAGCATAACATTACTTAATTCCAAGATGAAATACAAGGGCAGAGGCACCTCTATTTATAGGCCAAGGGTGTCTCCTTCTAATCCTAAAATCATGATCTTCCTCCTTTGCTCTCATTGGCAAAAAAATGAGGCCTTCTAAGGAGTAGACAAGTGTTCATAAATCCTCTCCAATGATGGGAGGACATGTGACCACTCACAAAACACAATCCTATCCATTCCTTGAGTGTCATGTGGCCACTTCTAAAAAACAAATTCTCTCCAATGGAAGCATGACACATGGCACACACTTTCCACTTGATTTGGATGTCTAACTTAAGGAAAATCATATGCTACTTAGGCCTTAATACAAGCTTTAAACAAACATACTCTACATGGTTGAATATAATGACCTAGATATCCTACATTACTCTTCAATTCATGCTCCATGATGGCTCCAAAGGTTTCCCACAAGATAGAGTTGACATCATCTTCAAGGATGACTTTTACTCTCTTGATGATATTGTTGAAAGTCTCGTATCAACTAGATATAAAGTCAATTTAGAATATTATATATATATATATATATATATATATGTGTGTGTGTGTGTGTGTGTGTGTGTGTGTGTGGTGTGTGTGTGTGTGTGTGTGGGTGGGTGTAAACCTTGCTTTACAAACCAGTTTGTCTTATTGGATTGAATTAGGCTTAAAGTCCACTTCTTAACATGATATTAGAGTTAGAGCTTATCCTAACTAGATTTATGTTTGTTGGGCATACCATTCCACCTGCTATTGAACTGTTATCGTATCATTAATGTCTAGTCTCACACACGAGATGTATATACCGCGTGAAGGAGTGTGTAGAAAGTCTCATATCGACTAGAGATAAGGCTAATTTAGAGTATATAAGTGGATGCAAACCTCACCTTACAAGTCAATTTTGTGAAGTTGAGTTATACTTAAAGTTCACTTCTTAAAAATAACAAACATTATATACTAATGAAGATATATGTGATTATTCATCTAACATGTTAAGTATTTTAGAAGAAGACACTCAAGTTGAGGAACTTTTGTTTATCAAGTGTTAAGAAAGAACTAGACAAATACATGACATGTAGAGGAACTTTTATTTATCAAGTGTTAACAAAGAACTAGACAAATACATGACATGTAGATTCAACATGTCCTCATAAGACAACTCAACATGTAAAATGATTAGAGAATTCTATGTATCATACAATTCATCAATTGTTTTTATGCATTTTCCAAAAAAAAGTGTGTTAATTGTTTTAATTAGTTTGATTCTTTACGATTTTTCTAAAAATTAATCAAGTTACAATCATCTAAATATTTCTAGATAATCAAATATAAATCAAAAAAGATTTTGTAAACAAATAATGTCTCTTGAAACAAAAAAGTTTTAACTATTAATGCTTGATTTGTTTGCCTTAAAGTGTCTTAGTTTGTATTGTGTGAAAATAGTTTAAGACAAACTCAGCCCCTTCTATAGAACCTATGCACCAAAAAAAATTGTAAAAGAATTTGTTATCTTTGAATATGAACCTTTGGAAATAATTTAAAGTTCATATTATGTCACAACACACGTGGATTTATAAAATATTAAAGATATATTATATTAAAGTTGGCATAGTTAACAATAATTTAAATAAATACTAAAATAAATAAAATAAAATTAGTCTAGTCAATACTAAATTAAATAAATATAAATTAAAAATAAATAAATAAAATTAATGTAAACTAATTGATCTTAACATTATTAATTTTTAATATTCATGACCGTTAGAGTTGCCTAATCTAACACTAATATGACAATATTTATTAAAAATAGTTAACATTTATTTAAAGTCGACAATATTAGTGTTAACATTAAGTAGATTTTATTATGATCGACTCAGCGCAAGTTAAATAGACTCTAGTTAGTGTCAACTTAACCAATTCATATGATTTATATGATATAAAATTAAATTTAAAAATAACTTTACGCTTTTGTATATTTTAGAAAACTATTCTTTTGCATTGCATTAGAGTGACTTAATCAACCTAATAACATTGCACTTTCGAATATACTATCATTTGAAAGCTAATATATAGTTTTCTTGTAATATGCTACTAATTTTATGATTTTAGTTAGAATGAACAAGAAGTAAAAAAAAGAGAGAGGAAAAAGTATGAATATAAAAAGTATAAAGTATTAAGACACATCTATGTTATGTTGAATAACCTCTTGCTACAAAGTTGAATGGAAATTGAATGTATATTGAAAGTCTATTAAAACTATTTAGTAATATTCATGTCAATCTTTATACATGTAACCGAGTACTCTTAAAAAAAATCTTAGGATTTATAACGTACAAGTAAAAAAAAGTATATGAAGAAATACAATAATTTCATAAGTGAATTAAATTCCCTAATTATTTTTTATTCAAAAGAAAAAAATTGTGGAAATAATGAAAAAGACAAATAACATATTGAGATAATAGCTAGCATATTGCATATATTTCCAAACACACCCTAAGGTTAAGAAGATAAAGAAGATGATAGCTTAAAAGTAAAGGACAAACCGAGCCATGGAAAAGAAACAAATTTCTAATGTTGGTCTTATTCTAGCGGTGCTGTTTATATAGACCTTAGTCGGCATTCTTAACTATGTTTGTTGTTACCTAGTCATCATCTTGGTTTCTCCTATATTGGGATTTTTGAACTCTACAAAGAAAGGATTTAACCTCTGTTTGGTACAATTGGAATTGGTTTCGTTTAGTTCAATGAAGTCATTATCTTTGAACAGAAGAGTCCTTTTCATGAACTTGTAGTAACAAACATGAGTTCAACTTGTGGTTCTTGGAATCATTTAATTTTATTGGCTTTTATATGAACACGAAAAATCTGTTGGGAACAAACCCAATAAATCCCTTTGCTTAAGAACTCAAAGTAGACGTAGTAAAAATATGAAAAGATGCAGACAGAAAACTTCTTTTACATTTGTCTCGAAAAAAATTTCTATAAACATTTTTTACGATAAAAAATTAAATAAATTTCTTTAAAATATCAAACTAGCTTGTACATAAATTAAAACTTAATTTTTGGTAAAAAAAAATCAATGGGATAACTTGTACAACTACATATGAGTAGCTTTAGATAATAAAAGAAAATCACTCAAAGCATACTTGTAATTTGAAAAGGAGAAAAAAAAAATCAGAATCTAATTTAGTAAAATATCTTCACAATAGACTAAATTTGTGGCATGAGATAAGTGTTTTTTTCTTCGTATTTCTGTAATCTATGTTGATTTCGTTCCAGTTCTAGGAATAGTTTTATACCTTTATACCCTTTATATATATTTTTTATCACTTTCTTTGTGTTTTTTCTTTTATGAATGAAACTCTTAATTTGTTATTGCGTGATAATTGGGGTTGTTAGTTCTTTTGAGATCTTAATCTAATTTTTTGAAAGTATAATTTAATTTAGATTTTTTCCGATGTATTCAAAGATAAATCACAATTTGTGTCCCTATACAACTAAATATTAATATTGAGAATAACACTCTTATTTTCGAGTTGTCACGATTCTTAATTTGAGCTAATGAAGTCAGCTAAGTGGAGTAATTATTTTAACACCAAATATCATATTTGTTTTTAATATTAGATACAATAATAAGTTGTTCAGATTTTTCCCTATAACCATACTCTTATTCATTTATCCTGTTCTTTCAATTAATATTTTAACTTAGATAAATTTGTTATAAAAATTGTATATGTTTTTTTTAATAGTATAATTATAATTTAAATATTTTTAATTATAATTTAAATGTTTTTTATATTATTATTATAATTCAAATTACTATTATAATTCGAATATAGCTTTACTTGTTACAATTAAAAATTATTTCACAATAGAAGTTTCTAGATTTAACATTCTACTTGTAGAAAGTAATAAAAATAGCTGTGAATTGAGTGTAGAAAATTTGATATGTGTGAATCAATCGTCATTATTTGGAATCCTATAAAAGTTGATGAAGGTTATTGAGGTTACTATATATAATATGCAAGAACATGTATAATAATATGAGTTCTATTTATAACCTTCATTTTATACGAAAGGATATACAAACAAATATGTAATAGTTATAAGTGATTTTAACATCTCTTTCACCTTCACGTTGTAAGGTTGGAAAAGATTTGTTGGTGAAGTTAGAACTTTCCTGATACCTTTGGAAGCTAAAACTAAGATTTATTTGTCTTCCTAAAGCTAATCTTTATATATATCTTTAGTCCTTTTAAATTTAAGTCATGAGTATATATTACAGTTTATTTCACACTTAGTAATTCATATACATAAATACTATTTTGTTTACTCATGATATTTATCATTCAAATATTCTGGATTTTATAAAAATGTGACATGTTATCTTTAAATCATGTATTTTGATCTAGTTAGACAAGCCAATTAAATTTAAGTAGTTTTAAGACATTTATGTAAAATGTTGAGTTAAATCGACACATGTCAAAAGTTCAAGTTGAATCAACTTAGGTTGAGATGACTTAATTTAAGCTTAGGTCTAATTGAGTTAATTTTGGCCTAGATTGAGACAAGTCTATCTCGAGTTTAGGTAAAATTGAATAAAATCAATCTAAGGTCAAACTAAAGTTGAATCAGTCATTTCAGGCCATGGTCGAGTCGAGTAACATGTCTCCAAGTCAAAGCAAGTCGACCTAGACCATAATAAATGTAACATCTCATAATCTCACACTAGATAATGCATAATTTATATATTGTAACATTACATTTACGATAACATCCCGTAATCTCACACTTGAAAATTTGTAGTTGATATATATATATATATATATATATATATATATATATATATATATATACATATGTTTTAACTCAGATTTCAACTACAAACTCATAAATAAAACTCAAATTCTTCTAATTTATTCTTCTATTTCTTTCTTCATCGGCACTAGATCAGACGACATTCCTTCATCTGCTCCCGTATAACGAATTATACGATCATCGCACATACACAAACACAAACAAGTAGGGTGAGCTAACATGCAACAAATCATTTATAAAACATGCATAATTACAAACATCATATAATAATTATGTCAGACACCCTCATACCATCATACCACAATTCCTATTAGACACTCGTCCCATAATACCCAAGAAACACCACAATACCCAATAGACACTCATCCGGATGATACGTTGATGAGCGGTCACGGGAGGTTATGCACTTATGATGACTTTTACTTCTTCTTACAAATACACTTCCAAAATACTTCATACCATTCACAAGGTTAGTCCTCAACACTATGTCCAAAACCGGCACATAGACAAGGACCTCCTGCTCCTCTCACCACATAATTCATCCTTCTCTATTTGAAGCTGGATGATTATTAGAGTATCAGGATAACTTCCAACTACGGGACCCTCAACATCAACATACATTACTGAATCTCTCCACGAGACTCATACCATACTCATATTCTCCTCAACTCACATATTATACCCTTACAAAATCTCCCCATAATACTCATATCATGTTCAGACGCATAAATTCAAATCCAATAAAATACAATCATCACAAAAATCATACAAAATGAATATATTACAAAATAAATTAAAAATACTAAAATATCACCATAAATGGTCACCGGAGAAGAATCAAATGTTTGACGAATCAAACTCACCATAAACGCCAGTACATATGACTAGTCACAACTTACTGGATCAGACCAGGGCTGCTCTATGATCAGGGATGTACCAACTCCGGTTTTTAAGATTCCTCTATCCTACCATCACAATTATAATTCAAAATTTCATATCTACCACAATAACATGAATCCATCAGATATTTTCATTCCAACGAGATATATTGCATAATAATTTAACAGTACTTAATTTGTACAACAAGATTTAAGTTAAAAACATATCGAGTAGACTTCCAGAAAAGAGAGGTGTGTCACAATGGATAACTTAAGTACCAAGTCTTTCCTTAGCCAAAGTGTTCCTCAACTAGTTTTGAACAAATTTCTTATTGACAGATTCAAAACAACAACATCTAATATTAACACTGAAATTTAATGTAGATATCAAAAAAATAGAAATTAAGCAATATTGAGATCCCTGAGAAGATACGAAATTAATATCTCTAAATCTGTAACTCCGATTTCAAATCTGAACGGTCAAAGTAATTCACTATGTGTTAGAAACTACATATTAAAATTTCCGGTTGATCCAACGGTTAACTAGATAGATATTGAGGTTTTACCGAGGTAACTCAGGGACAGAATTTTAAGTGGTTTTCGGTTATACTCAAAATGCGGAACGAATTCCTCTAAGCACAGACATCTAATTACAAATCTGAACGGTCAAGATTACTTAATATGTCTTATGAACTACATACTAAATTTTGGGCTCAATCTAACGGTAAATGAAATATATCTGAAGTTTTTACCATGATAACTTAAGAATAGAATTATAGTGTTCATCAGATTTTTCAAACTTTCAAAATTACTTTCTCAAAACATAGACTTCCAATTACAAATCCGATCGGTCAAAGTGTAGTAATATATCCTAAGAATCATATATCCAATTTTCAGGTTGATCTAACGGTCAAATAGGTCAGAATCTATATTTTACCGAGAGGACTCAGTAATAGAACTGTAGGGGTAATTAATTTACTCAAACATGCAGGATTTATTTCTCCAAGTACAGACTTTTAATTAATGATCCGAATGGTCAAAGTTAAGAAATAGGTCTTAGGATTCATATATTAAACTTTTAGCTAAATCCAATGGTAAAAACATTTAAAAGGAAGGTTTTACCACAATAAATCGAAAATAAGAAAATTATAATCATGAAAACTAAATTTATACAAGTGAATAGATAACTACCATTACCAAAATTTTAACATGTTCATAACTCATATTCATGATCATAACATGTATAAAAATCATGTATAAGAAGGATTAACTCCCCTACCTCTATTCCAGACTTAATCTCGTGCTTAGAAATTGTTCCCCGAAAACTTCCAGAATTTCCCCTTTGCAACTAGAATTTCCTCCAACTCTCTTCTCTCAAAATTTTTTCTAAATTTTTGTGCAAGTTTCAGCCTTCCCCATGCTTGCTATTTATAGGCTAAGATTTGGCACTATTTAGGTTTTTTTTTATAATATTTTATTTTAAATAATAATTAAATCCCATTACCAAAAGTTGTTCCCCCTTAACTCCACTTTTGAAAGTAGTTTTGTCTTTTTCTCTTTTTTTTTAAATACTATTTTATATAAACAAAATAATATTTTGACTTCACCACCACAAGTATCTTGCTCACCATTTCACTTTTGAAAGGTTCTTTGTCATTTTGCAATCATATATATATTTGGACTTTACAATAGAGGCAAGTGAGTCAAACTCAAGTCAAACTGAATTGGTCATGACTACATGGTGGAACATACTCTACATGTCGAGCTGAGTTGACTTAAGCCTAAGTCAAGCAAAATTGGTCCAAACTCAGGTCGAGTCACCCTAAACCTAGGTCATGTCAAATCCAATAAAGATAAGGTTGGATTAGACAAATTAAGTTGAATCTTAGACTCATATGGAATCAAGACAATTTGAAGTAAAATTAAACTCATATTCGATTGATATGAGATTGAAACCATATCAAACTAAATAGGGTTGATCTCATGTTATGTCTATTAAGTCAATCTCACATTAAATTTAATTTGATTGACAAAGTAAATTTAATCTATATTTAATCAAATATAAATTGAACTGAAAAATTTCATGTAATATAATCTCACACTTGATAATTCATAGTTGATATATATATATATATATATATATATATATATATATATGTTTTAAACTCGGATTTCAACTACAAACTCATAAATATAACTCGAATTCTTCTAATTTATTCTTGAACTAGTTTTTAACAAATTTCTTATTTACAGATTCGAAAACAACAACATATAATATTAACACAGAAATTCAATATAGATAGATATACAATAAGCACATATGTTTTTCATAACAGTATTCACACAGAATTTCAAGACATGAATAATAATAAAACAATACTATACATCTATTCCAAACTTAATCTCTTGCTCATAATTTGTTTTCCCGAAAACCCTCAAGAACCTCTACTCTTCTTGCAACTAATAAAAGAGTTTGAACCCATGTTCTTAAAATCACCCCAATTTTCTACCAATTAAGCTACCAAAATTTCTTATTTATCTTTCCACATTTTATTTTTATATAAACTTATTATATTTTCCATTCACAAAGAAATTTATTACTACTAATAATAAAATTGTTACTATTAAGGTAAATATTTTTCATGTTCTTACATTTCAAACTGAATTGATTTAGTTAAAATATATTTAAATTATAATCTATTCTATTTTCTTGAATATTAATTGAATCCATACTCGATTTTAAAGAATACAGTTCATAATCAACCCTATCTTTAACGTTTCATTTTCCTCATTCTATACTGAGAAGTGTTAAAGAAATTGTAGTGTTAGAAAGTAAAATAAAAAATATTGTGACACCTCATCGTATCATAAAGAATGACAAAAACCATTTCAAACGTATATGTTACTCTGTAAAGAAAAAGTAGAAAATAATTAATTGTCAATATGAGATTAATATTAGAACTTCCTGAGTATTTACATTTGAAATAGCTTTGACATTTTAATTTATTTGGTTTGTTTCCATAAGTAATTATGGTGAGAAATAAATATTTCGATATGTTATTTTGGTAGACGAGAGAATTTATTTAACATATTTATAGATATATAAGTTTTAACCAATATGTACATTTATTTTAATAAACGTATTTGTTTGAAAAAGACATAATAACTATTTTTAATACAAGATTTTTTAATTGAGTTAATGTTTAAAGTTAATATATATATATATATATATATATATATATATATATATATATATATATATATATATATATATTTAAAAGGTAAGAATATAATAATCACTTTTAACTAAAAAGAAATTGTGATGTCACATAAAAAGTTAATATTTTAAATAAAAAACAAGTTTTATAAGTATAACCAAATATTAATTTTTATTTGTTTTATAAAAACAAATTATAAATAAAGTACTAATTTTAAAAGCGTTTTTTTATTATATATATGATATGTAATAATCTCTTTCAAACGTTATTACCTAGCTAATCTTTTACTTGCCTTGAAAGTCTAAAAATTACTTAGTGTGATATTGATTTTAGTTTTTGGTTGCAGTGATCAAGAACTAGGAAAATCATCGTATGACTATGAACAAGCACGGGGAAAGATGATGCATGTAGCCATGCAATAAATTATGCAATTGCAATTTTTTAAATTAAACAAGTTAACCGTTTAGAAAAGATAATTCCATATTTATGTATTGTAACATTCCAAAATTACAGTAATAACCATATAATAATATAACAGTTCAGTCTTACACTAGTCAGCGAACGTTTATGCCCGAACGGCTTTATATAATCTTTCCAGCTAAATTGTACCAGATAAGAGAGAACTTGACCGAACGGTTTACAAAAGCCAAATACCGAACGGTCAGATAACGAGAGAAAAGAGAGGAGGTGACCGAACGATCACCTCATACTAAACTACTATCTACTACCGAACATCCTACGGTTCGGCCTTCACTTCCACTTCGACCAAGTTCTCTGCTTCCAGCACCTCTTCCAACAGCGCGTCTCCTTCTGCTCACATCCACACGGATGATCATTGCAACGAAAAGACGAACGCACAAGACGAGACAACACAAGGAAACACAGGGTAAGCTTATGTAATTTAATTCATGCATCAACATATAAGTTAAACAATCCAACACACAAGAGCATTTCAATACACGTATCATTACGAAGCCTATCACTAGACTGACCGTCCGGACTGTATGAAATCTGTGTAGCTACAGGCGTTCGTGCACCCGGGTGATGTAGTAACTGGGATACACTCAATAGCTGCCACCCGAGGTTAGCCCTATCTGTCCAAAGTACCCCTAAGGACTAGGACCTCCTGTCGTTCCCACACATGACCTACCCTCTTCTACGTGAAGACGAGTACTCACGGAACATCAGGATGAACGGCCAGCTTAGCATGCCCACAGTCATACTTTACAATTTCCAACATTCATACATGAGACTTTCCTCCCCGGAACGCTCGTCCATAATTCACAACATTTCCAAATCACATTTTCTTCATCTTTCCTTAATAAATATCTCGGTGAACTATCACGTACAAAGATTTAAACAAACTTTAAAATGACGAACGTTCAACCCGAAATTAAACTAGGCCGAACATATAGAGCGAGACCGGGAGATCTTCAAAATTGGAAATAGATTAAGACTGAGGGTTGACATCAGTCTTAAGAAAGATGGCGAGCACAAATATATATATTACAAGGACGAATGGGACGAACGTCAATTCCGACATTGAGTAAATTAGATGAACTGACTCTTGGGAACTCACTCAGAATATTAAAAGACTAACCAAGAACTTGAACTCTAGAGTGAAACCCATGAATAAGGATATTTCAAGGCATACAAGGACTGGTACTTAGAGTGATTCACATGAAGAAAACCGAACACTTGTGTTTAATAGAGTTTAGTATCAAGAAATCAAAATGTCAGTCAAAGACTGTACACTATAGAGGGCGAACCTTGGAGGGTTTAAACGAACGCTCGTATTAAAATTTAGCTTACAGAAATGGAACGAGTGCCTGGTGTGAGACCGAGCACTACTCAGTACGAGTGCTTGGTGTAAGACCGAGCACTAATAAACTTAACATAAAAAGGCTTGATAAACATAGTACGATAATATTGAAGTAATGTTTACGAACAATAAAATATACAATTACATATATACTAGATTTATAACCGAACGTTAATACTCAATTGTGCTTGGTCGAACGCTCATGCACAGTATTCTGAAGTGAAGACGCTCGTCCTCAACTAGGATTCTTCCCAAATGAAAGAATCTACTACAAATCCAACTTCACTAGAAAACCGAACAGTCAAGGACCGTTCAGTAACGTACGTACACTTTCTTAAGGGGATTTCTCACCAAAATCAATATTATTCAAATTCAGTTCTTAACATACAGTTTCATACTTGTATACATTTATACTATAATCAATTTTTTTCATATCTCATACCATCCAATCATAGAAATTTCATACATTTCATGCATAATAACATAGTATCATCATTTTTTCATATTCAATCAAGTAAACGAACGTTCATGAAACACTTAATCACATAAATTAAACTAATAAGCTTCCCTTACCTCTTAAGATATCCGAACGTTCACAGATACAGACTAGGGTTCTCCTTCTACCAGAAGCCTTAACGTTCTACAGCACGTTCTAAGAGCTATAACCAACATAAAAACCAGCGAGATACTCAGAATGATAGGATCAACTCATGCAACCAGGAATCTGGTTTTGCATGTTACAGAAAACACACGAATGGAGGAAAGATGAACTTACCAGTTCAGAATCCTAAGCTGATCGGTTCAAACGATCGTCCTCTACGCCGGAAGAGTAGAATTGGTGCCTGAGGGTTGATCGGAGAAGAGGACAGGTGAGAATTTGTAGAGAGAAGGGAAATGTTTTAGAGAGAAGGAAGAGAAAGTGAAAATTTCAAAGTTTGGGGAAGATGGTGCATGCAGAAGAGAGTGAAGCGGATTTCAGAAAATCAATTTTTGTTTCAAACGAACGTCCGCTCTCCCGCTGACACCTGCATTCCACTATCTGATTTTAGGATCCTCGTTTCTTGAAACCTGGCGTCCGCGCAGAGGGTTTTGGATACATTTTAAATGAGTCTGACGAAGGATTTTGGGTGCGTTTAACGAGGTCTGACATGTATCATTGTATAAAAGAATTAACTTTTGTATTATACATATTTTATCACATTGTTATCCATATCACTCAAAGAACCCAATTAAAGAACCCAATTGTAGAACTAATTACTGGTTGTTTCTTTTTGTACCCTTCTTTTATTATTCTTCCACTTTCATAAAACACATACACTCCAAATTATATTCTATTAAAATACATCTCCATTTTTTTTTTACGTATTTTGGATTACACAATAAAATTCAGAAGATATTTTGAGATCTTAAAACTTTTTTTCCAAATTTGAACTAAAAAATATAACTATTTTAAAACCTGTATTCTGAGTTATGTAATCTGGAATATGTTTTGAATGTATTTTGGATTAAATAATTAAAAAGAATATTTTTGAATTCAAAAATATATTTTAGATTATGCATTTTTGGATAACGTATTTCAAAAAAGAGTTTTTTGAATTATATAATCTTGAATACATTTTAAAAATATATATTATAGAATATACATTTTGAAAGATATTTTGCAATCTTTAAATACTTTTTCCATAATGTAATTTTTTTAAAATTATTAAAAATTAATTCTAGATCATGTAATCTGAATATTTTCAGATAAAATTACTTTTTTTTATTGATGAGGTAAAACTCTAGAAAATAATATTTTAGAAGTGGTAGTAGTTTAAAAATAGTGGGAATCGGTTATTTTAATATTAAATAGTTTATTTATAAATAGTTTTGTTATAAATGAGTTTCATTATTTTAAAACGCATCATCTCTATAGAAATCACTTCTCTAGAGTTCTCTGTCTTCTCTCTAAAAAATCTAACTCCTCGATCATCTGTTTGATGATCAAGAAGTTCCTATGAGGTCACAACTGAGTAATCTTTATCTAATCGATCAGTTCTTCGTTTAGAGCAAGTAAGTTTCTATCTCTTTTTCCTTTTGTTCTTTGTTTATGATCATACAGCTGATGAGTTCAAGCTTTGAAGGAGATAGATGAGTTCAAACAGATGATGGAAGTTAAGTTCAAGATGGCTAATCTTGGAAAGCTTAGTTACTTCCTAGGTATGGAATTTACTCATACAACTACAAGATTATTGATGCATCAGCAGAAGTGTGTGAAAGAATTACTGGAAAGATACAAGATGACTCTCTATGCAATGATGTTAGAAGTCCTCTAGAAGTGAATGTCAAATTAAGGATAGATGAAACTAAAGAAGGGGTGAATGAAACAACTTATAAACAGATCGTTAGGTCTTTGCGTTTTCTATGCAGCAACAGACATACTTGATGTTTAGTGTTGGTATGATAATTCATTTCATGGGCAACCCAAAGAAGAGCCATATGCTTGCTGTCAAACGCATATCAAGATACATTAAAGGGACTGCAAATTATGGAATTTTGTTTCCATATGGTATATGCAGAAGGATGAGTTGAAGCTTGTAAGACTCGAGAAAATGTAGAGTTTATAAATAAGATTTGAGTATGTTTTATTAAAATTTGCATGAGTTCACAAGGTGTTGTGTAGCTTAGTTGGTGTGCAAGTCTTGAATAAATATAAAATTTTATGTTGTTTATAAATAAGATTTGAGTATGTTTTATTAAAATCTGCATGAGTTCACAAGGTGTTGTGTAGCTTAGTTGGTGTGCAAGTCTTGAATAAAATATAAAATTCTATGTTGTTTATTTATTTTGTGGATATAAGTGTAACCCATCACTAGTACAAAAACAGCATATAACATCACGCGTTCAACGTCCAACCACTGAATAACCAACGTTAAAAATGAGAGGTGGCATTTTTGTAAGTAAATGAAATTATTAAATGTTGTTTAGAACTGCAATTCGATGTAAAAGGATATAAAACGTCGAATGACTTTTAAATTCGACGTTAAAAGGTTAGTGAATTTAATAAAAATTTGAGCGGGAGATTGAAAATTCATTCACTTTATCTTAGCGCGCGATACCCTCTTCTCTTCTCAAACTTGTCTCGAATGAAGTTTGACAAGCATCACATGTAATCTTTCTTTCATTTGATACAAATGCATGTTAATTAATTACTTTATGTATGATTTTTGTTTGTTTTAACCGATTATTTTTGTGCTCTTGTCCTTCATAGTCGCATTCTGCTTTCTCTCTCACACTTTATTCCGACGAACACACCTTTTGAAGGTTAGTTTTCGTTTTGAAGAACTTATTTGTTGAACTTGTTTGTTTTTTTTTGTTGAACTTGTTTGTTGTTGTTTAGTTTAACTTGTTTGTTGTTGTTTAGTTGAACTTGTTTGTTATTATTGTTTGATGTTGATACTACACTACACGTTCATAGTTCATGCTTTATAAAATACCAAACACTGAAATTTGTTGATTTTTTTGCTTTTCAAGTCTCGTAGAGTTGTAAAAAAAGATCAGAATTAATTTAAAAAAACAAAAAAATCGATTAACGTCGAATATTGCCAAAATTCGACGTTAAGTTAACATCGTATATTAACAAAATTCGACGTTAATTTAACGTCTCGTGATATGACGTTGTTTGCGAATTCGCCATTAAAAGCCCAAAATATTCGACATTGTACGCGATTTTTGTACTAGTGCATGTTATTGTATGGTTGTTAAATTTATGATGTTCTATATTTTCAATGTGATGTGTTGGTTTGTTGGTAGAGATGTGTGTCTAAGATTGAATGAACATGTGTTTAAATATTAGAGAGATAGGTTTATGAAAAACCTTTATCTTATTTTAATTATATTTTGTCTAAGGACAATAATATCTTTTCCCTTTTGTATATTAAGGTGCAGAAATTAAATTTAGAGTTTAGCAGTTATAAAGCTGATTGAAAGATTTTAGGAAGCACTTTTTAAGTTTCATTTAAAGGAAAAATAAAATAAAGATTTAAAAAGAAGGAAAACGTAGAAAGAGAGGTACGTAACATATTTGAGAAAAAGAAAAAATAAAACACTGTGAGACACAAATATTGAAGAGGAGAAAATATTTTTTAGAAGATAGTATGTGGTTGATTGATCTTCACTCTTACAGCTTCATAATTGACTAAGGCATGGGAAACTTATCTTTAATTTCTTGTTTTATTGTATGATTAATTTTGGAATATCTTTGATTTTATCTGGGAGTATGGTGAGCTATATTGTTTAAACGATTGATCTTTGCAATTATTAGTTTTAAATGTTTTGAAAGATAATGTGATGTTGGTGTTCTATTGAATAATTCATGATGTTTCTTTGTCTTCCTAAACAATTTTTGGAAAGAGAAAATTGTAAGAAGAGATATCAGTAGCAAGGTTGATGTTTAATTAAAGTGATGAACAAATTAGGGTTAAGATTCCTTTTGAATTTATTAAGAGTTAAAGTTTTCTTCTTAATTGTAATTAAGAATTGAATTGATTAGGATTATGATTTATTTTTATTAAATATCAAATTATAATTAATTGGATCCTAATTAAATTTCAAAATCAGACTTTTTATTCTAAACCCTAATTAATTTACTAAATCAGATTTATTGTTTCTGATAAACCCTAGTTTCATTTTTTTTCCCCAAATTGATTTGGGGATTTTTCTTCTTCTTCTTGGACAGACCTGGGTGGGTCATTTTGTCGTGCCTTAGGGAGAGCTTCTCTCCTTCTCGTGCATCCAACCCAGCTTTAGGGTTGCACACGAACACTCTTCCCTAATTTCTTTTCCCTTACCGATCTTCGTTCTATTACTGGAGCAAACCAATCCCCATCAATTTCGTTCCTCATGTCTCTGTGCCTCACTCGCGGACCATCCAATCTTGGAGAAGAGGGTTTTCGGTGCGTGGCTTACTGGCGCGGAGGAGGCGCGGTGACGACAGAGCGATGGAGCAGCTAGGTCGCGGCGACTGCGCGATGGAGATTAGGACCGTTCTTCATCTCCTCCTTCTTTGTTTTTATGTTTTGGGTTATTTCTTTTAACGGCGATGAGGCGCGGCGAAGGCGCGGAGGAGCGTGACGAAAGCGCGGCGGAGATGCGGCAATGGCGCAAGGGTGCGTTTGCAGTTCTGGTTCTACTTTCATTCGTTTTGATTCGCGGCACAAGCTTCCTTTCTCCTCCTTCTTTCTCTGATTTTTGATTGGGTTCTGTTGGGGTTTTCCTGTTGCTAATTGTGGTCTTGCAATTTGGGATTTTTGGGATGGTCCGTTGGATTTTCCCTGCAGGTTTTTGATCAAAATTTGGAGGTTGGAGTTGAATTAGGAATTTCATTTCTGTTTGCGTGTTTCTGATCTTGAAACTGTTAGGTTTAATTAAATCTATGAATTTGCGATTTTGGGGTTTAATCTCGTGTCTGTTTCGTTGGGGCGTGGTGGCTTTTGGTCGTAGCGCAAGTGGAGCTGCCGGGGTGTTGAGTTGGAATTGTTGGGCCGTGGAGTCCCTGGATGTGGGTTGGGTTGGCAGACAGTGGTGGCCTTGTTGGGCCTGTGGTTTGGATTAGACTTGGAATTGAGTTGGACTGAATTAACAAAACAATAATGAGAATAAGATAAGGAAAAATTAAAATAAAGCTTGTCTCTAATCTTATAATAATTGAAAAGTTATAATATAATAATTGGAAATCGAAAATGCATGGATCTAAAAATAATAATAAGTTAAAATTATGTCTCTGAAATTAAAATAAAGGGAATTAAAATCAATTAATTAATAGTTTACGGAATTGGAAATAAGAAATAAATATTAATTGGTTTTAAAGATGAAAATAATGAGGTTATAATCATTAATTATAATATTAAATTACTTACTAATTTTAGTTTGAAAAAAAAAATAACGTGATTATAATCTTTAATTAGATCAAGAAATGTTTTATTATTTTTGGTTTGTTATTTATTTATTTATTTTGATGTATTGTTGGAGTAGAACTCATGAGGTGTTTATGTCGATTAAATTGAGAATTTGATTTTAATGATTAACTAAAGTAATAAATAATCTATTAGTGAAATCCTTTGAGCATATTATATTTTTGAACGAGAATAGTGGTTGTATTTACGTGTATGATAAACTTTGACTGATAATTGGAAAGAATGAGTGTTAGAGTTGGAATGGTTGAATGTTGGAATTGTACCTGAGCGTGTGGTTGATCGATGAGCATAAGAGTGGGGATAGGTCTGCTTACTGTACTTAGTAAAGCTTGAGACTATCGACTGGTTGAGATAGCGACTCCCTTTGGCCTTGTGTGCAAAAAGGGGGTGCTCAGGTATTGAGCCTTCTATGTATGAGGGTGATGGTGTTTGCCTTGTTGTGACAGTGAAACATGTTCCTTAGCCAGGTAGGCAGGACTACTCGAGCAGACCTGTAGAAGGGGCTACAGGGGATCTGTGGGGAGGCCACAGGTTTGAGGTATGGTACAAGGGTGTGACTAATTCTTTTCACTATGGAGTTATGGTATTGTGGAGGCTCATGGTGTTATTCATATGAGGTTAGTTCTGATGGAGGTACATGTGATGATGATTCATAGTGACGATGTGTTTGGAGACGATGTTATAGGATAACATTGATGGTATAATCGTAATAAGGTTAATGAGGATAATGATGATGGTAAGAGTGTAAAAATGATTATGTTAGTAGGATAACGTTGTAGATGATTGATTTATTATTAAGTTATGCTTGTTTGTTATGTACAAATTTTATTGTCATTGGTTGTGCTATGGGTAGCTTATCCATATTTGTTTGTGTTGTGGTTGTATGTGTGTTTTGCGATGATCGTATGACATTTGGTTATACTGGAGCAGGGGATGTTACAGATGCTCCAGATGCATGATAGAGAGGCGAGAGTGGGAAGACGACTTGGGTTAATTAAAGCTGTTGTGCTATAAATTTTAGAAACAATGTAATAAGGTTTGCTTTACTTCGTCTTGCTTTTATTAATTTTGGTATTATATAAGTTGATTTCCGCGATGGTATTATGATTTTAAATTTTTAAATTTTTTTTCCTCGTAACCGAGACATCCCAAAAATCGGGATGTTACATTTGTGGGCTATGCTGACTTAGATTATGGTGGGGATCAAGTTGAAAGGAAAAGCAGGTCAGGAAACATTTATTTTCTAAACGAAACACCTGTTACATGGTGCTCTAAGAAACAATATGTTGTTGCTTTATCAAGTTGTGAAGTAGAATACATAGTTGGATGCTATGCAGTGTACCAAGGAATATGGTTGGGTGACTTGTTGAAAGAGTTAAAAATACTCAAGGAGAGTCCTGTGTAGCTGATGATGAATAACACGTCTGCCATAAATTTGGTGAAAAATCTTGTGAGCCATGGAAAAAGCAAACACATTGAGGTAAAATACTATTTTTTGAGGAACATGGTGAACAAAGGAAGGATTGGACTGGTCTATTGTAAGATTGACTTTTAGCTTACAGATCTTTTTGTGACAGATCTTTTCACAAAACCACTCAAGTTTCACAGATTTGAGTTTCTTATAAAGAAGATTTGAGTGTTATTTCCTAACGGCTTGAATTAAGGAGGTGTGTTAAATGTATAACTCAAGCTGTTAATAGATTCAGTATCATTCAATTAAGTCTGTCTTTTTAAATACTTTTGTTGTCACCCTGTATAGATACATTGCCTCTGGTGCAACCTATCAATACATATACAGTTTTTACTTTCTCTGTGCCTTACAAATTCTTCTGCATTCCTTTTAGTATTCTTCTGCATTTCTATCATATAACATACTCACTTAACCCAGATCCTTCCATAAGTTAATCACTTTGAGAATTTATATCACAATATTCTATATAATGTTAGTAGAAAAAAAATATAGAAATTTATCGAACTAAATAATATATGATACAAATTTTAAAAGAAAGAAATATAAAGAGTCTAGATTGAAACACTTTATCTTTAAAGATTAAATATTATTTTAAATGCTAGAGGATACAAAATTAGCTCTTTCTGAAAAAAAAAAATTCCGACAAACACATTCTCAAAAGATAGTTTGCTTGAAATTATGTTAGTATTTTCAACATATAAGTCTATTAAACACATCTTTCTGCTTTAAAATACAACATATTTTATACTATTGAGAAACAACTGCACAACTTGAAATTAGGAGTCTATGTTTCTTAAACGTCTTAAAGAGATGGCTCTGATTCATTAAGTTAATCTGATCCACCAAGTGTGGATAGTGACTAACAGCCTTAACAATTTTGAACACCACATTAGCAATTTTTTGACTTCAAATTGTACTTAGCCAATAATATCTAAGGCATGTTTTGATTTTGGTTTTCCCATTCTCTCACACGGAAATGAATGGCTAAATGTGTACGACTCAACACGTTTACCTGAGGGCAAGTTGCCTTTACTTTGGACTTTTCAATACACGCTTTCTCTTCACTACATTAACTCATCTACCATCTCCTTATTTGTTCAAATAATAATTCTCAGTCATTTATATTATTAATCATAGTGTTATATTTTAAAACACTTATTTTTCATATTTTAATCTTAAAATCTTTTCAAAGATACTTGTTATTTATAAGAACTTTTGAAAACACAAGTTTAGTTAAATATTTGCAAGAAGTGATATCATTAAATTCTAAGTACAAGTTAATATAAATCTTATTTTATTAAATCCATTTTATTAAGAGTGTGTTATTTATATTATTATCGGAAGAAATTCATTCTTTTAATGTAAATTATTTTTTTACCTTTTGATAAATAACTATTTTTTAAAATTAACATAATTATTTTGTCAATTTTTAAGTATTATTTTCTTTTAAATGTATTTGTTCTTTTATTTTTTAAACTAAATTTGTATCATCATATAAAGCTATTCACCCTTTTTATATACATATATTTTTTTAATTTTACTCTTTAATAAGTAAAAAAAATTATAAACTAAATAATGATTTTACTAATTTTAACATTTAAGTAACTATCTTTTTGTTTTTAATTTTAACTTTTTTATTTGACTTTTTTTAACTTGATTATTTTATAAGCAAAAATAAGTATCTAGGATAAAAACCTAAAATATAAATGAAACCCTATCTATAGTAAAAAGTTATTTATGTTTACTTTTATAATTATAATTTTATTATTTTCTCTTATGGTATAAAAAGAATGAACACTAATGTGGTACCTTTCACTTAACACCATTGGTTTTTTTTTTTCAAATAAATGAAAAAGACATTATGTTTCTAAAGTGAGTGCTCTTATTCACTTACAACCAGTCATCACTAATTTGTGAAAAATACACGAAGAGAGTAAAAAAATTGACGTGCAAATCGCTTTTGCAAAAAAGAATTGAAAGAAAGAGTTTTGTTTTTTATGAAAATTCCCATCCCCACTGATAGAAACAAATAAAATCTCGGACTTTCTAAGGAAAAGGGAAAACCTTTCTTTTTGCTCTTCCTGCTTGGCCACAATGAAGATTGGATGTAACAATGGAATAAGGAACATAACGGAGAAAAAGAAGAAAACAAAAACACTTTTTTCTATTTAACAAGAAAAACATTAAATAAATAAATCAATAAATAATGATGCAAGTATGAGGGCAAGTAAAGGTCATTTATCTTTTATATTTTATATAATACTTTTTCCAAAAAAATATGGTACATGATATAATACATTTTAATGATTTCCTTATTGAGTACTTGAAACTCTTGTATTAGTTTTTTTATTTGACCATATTTATGAATTTTATATTTTAAAATATATGGTGCAAAATTATATTATTTAAAATAAAATATATTTGAAGACTTTTTCTTGATTTAAATGTTATTGTCAATGGGTCATTGAAAAGTCTTTATTACTGTAAGTAGGATACTTTGTATTCTACAACTATTTATTGTATTATCCAAAATAAGAGAGCTTTGTAGTCCATAAGTTATTGTTTAACAAGTAGTTGAAAATAGTCTTTATTAGTGTATCATATTTTCAACCTTAAACTGTTTAATGTTAATGGATTTCAATAATCTGAAAGTCTTAAAAAATCATATTTAGTCTTTCAGAATACGTCAGATCTTAAATACCACTCTGTATATGATGCACAAATATCATGTATATATATATATATATATATATATATATATATATATATATATATATATATATATATATATATATATATATATATATATATATATATATATATATATAAATCTAAATTAAAAGTATATTTATTAAACATTATCAAAATTAAATTAAATATTTTATCAATAAGTATGGATCAAGTGTCATACATAATATGTCAGACACAAATACATAACTTAGATTGAAGTATCTATGTATAATATAATACTAATACTTCTGAAAATATTTATACACTTGTAATTGAAATATGCTAATACATTAATAAATATAAAGTGTTTGAGACGTTTTTGATTGAGAAGACCAAAGTGAAACCGAAAAAGAATATTGAGTTAAATGATCAAATCTAAATTAAATGTTAAAATAAAAATACTATCTTCACCTAAAAGAAATACTCATTTAGAAAACAAAAGAGGACAAAATTTAGGAGTTATTTTTAGAATAGACTAATCTAAAGATGCCACTACATGTTTCTTGTTTATCAAGCTGTTAAGCACAGTCACTACTCTCTAAACTTTTCTAAATCCAAAGTATCATAGAATCTTTTCTAAATTCATGTAACCACAACTAAAAAGAAAGGTCATAATTAAACTGTAAAAGACCTACAGTGTTAAAAGTGCAATCCAACTTCTGCTAATAATTCAATTATGATCTTATTCTCCTTTTCATTATTCATTTTGTTGGCTATTGGAATCTCATAACTTAAAAAAATTGCGGCCAAGTTGGACTTTCTTTATTGCTGATTCCAGGAGTGATTGGTTTTCTGTATGCAAAGTCCATAGAACTTTAGTGTTTCTTCTTTAATATAGTTATCAACCCAACAGAAACAGTTAAGGAAGAAAAGTAGAAATTGAGACAGCTTGGTACAAGTCCAGATAAACAACTTGGTCTGTGTTTGAACGAGATTTCAAAGGTACCATACCGTTTACACTTTTCAAAACGAAAAACAGAACAACACTATTGATTCTATGAAACTGTAACCTGAGTTATTATGTACTCATTGAACAAGTAGTTTTTCCCATAAAAATTTGTTTAAAAGTTCTTCTCATGTCTAAAGAAAAAGCAAGATTGAACTCTTTTACCTTAAACAGTGTTAGAATAAACTGAAAATAGTTTATCATCATATCATAAACCCACTTTGTTTCATATGTTCTCTGAAACACTAGCTTGGATAATGATAGAAACCCAAATAAACTCTTGCAAAAGTCATCCTAATTTAGTTTAAAATATAGATAATTCAACAATCAGTTATCATTTGCTGAACTAAAGGGAAATCCGAAAAAACTCATTGTATTATGCAGGGCAGGGTATTAAGGTACCATTCGAAAACTTTTCAAAGAACAAAGTTCCGTGTTGCTTTTTGTCTGGTATCAGTATTCACTGCAACAATTTGATATCTGACATTTCTAATCAATGTAATCCTCACCAAAGCTAAACAGAAGGCAATGACAGAACAGAAATGTAAAAACATGCGAAATCCATATTCATAAATTTTACACAGAGGATTGGTGATGATGGAAACTTACAACAACAAAGCCCTACATTTAACTATTTTTAGAACCTAACACAAGGATTAAAAGGACACCTGTTGTCAGCTGGAGAACTTGGATTCTCTCACGCGCAACAACCAAGTCCCCTCAGCCATGGCAATTAAACCTAAGCATAACTCTAGATCGTGTCAGACAATTAATTACGACCCTAAATAACATAATCAGACCACTCAGAGATGTATGAAGTATGATCCATGGTAAAACTAGGCATCTTATCCAATTTAATAGGGTTGTCCTTCCCTCCAATCAACCTAGCAGGGTTTCCAACAGCAGTAGTCCTTGCTGGAACATCCTTCAACACCACAGAACCAGCACCAATCTTAGCCCCATCACCAATCTTAATATTTCCCAAAATACAAGTCCCTGCACCTATCAACACTCCATCGCCAATCTTAGGGTGTCTATCGCCACTTGACTTACCAGTTCCTCCCAAAGTCACATTATGCAAAATTGAGACGTTATTACCAATAGTTGCAGTCTCCCCCACCACAAGCCCAGTAGCATGATCCAACAAAATTCCACGTCCAATTTGTGCACCAGGGTGAATATCCACAGCAAAAACCTCAGACACCCTATTCTGAATCAACAGGGCCAGAACCTTCCTCCCTTGAAGCCACAATTTGTGACCAATCCTGTGAGCCTGGCATGCAAGAAACCCTTTGAAATTTAACAAACAATGCACATAACTAATGCATGCAGGGTCTCTCTCTTTAACAGCAACTAAATCATCTTTCACAGCACCTATGATGTCATCTCCACCATCATCAATCAGAACACCCAAGAAAAGATCAAAGAGGGTGCTGCTTGGAAGGCTCAAACTGCTCAAATTGGTAGAGAGTTGGTTGGCCAAGGCACTCTCTAATGATTTGTGAGACAAAATGGAACTGAAATAGTAACTAGACAAAATAGGTTCTTGATCCACATCGGACCTCGCCTCCTCCTGAATCTTCAACCAAAGATCAAGAACCTCGAACTCAAGAACACCAACACCACCCTCCACACGTGTGTCCAAGTCCTCCACACGTGAGAAGGTCATCTCCCGATTCTTGCAAATGGGTAAGCAGGGGACACGATCGGATAAAGTGGGTCGGCAGAATTTGACGTAATTGAAAGAATGGTCATCGGGATTGGGGGCGTTTGGCTTGCGAGAAAGAGGGGTTGGGGCGTCCACGCAAGTGGCCATGTGGAGAGAGAAGAGGTGAATTGCCTGCAAAGGTTGAAGCTTTAAGGGATGAAGGAAAATGGGTGAGAATTGGATTTGGGAGGGAGTGAGAGGGGAAGTCTTATATAATGGAGAAGTGTAAAAGCGCCCTAGAACCAGAACATTCATGGAAAATAGGAAAATTTACAGGAAAAGATAATAATTAAAAATAGTAGATAGGGAAAATAAAATTTTCTTCTTTGTTTGAGTGGTGGGTTTGTTGATGAAAATATGAAAGATTGATGAGTGAATGACTGTGATTCGTGTTGGGAAAGGCAGGGCTGGTCCTGGTCTTAAGGAGGCCACATCTCACAAAAATATAAAGTTATATACTTTTACACTCCATTCCATTTTTAAATTTGTATTTTATATTTGTTTTCGTGCTCCTACCAGCTATTGTTTTTTAATCTAGTTTTATTTTATTTTTTATATTTAATCTCTCTTTCTTTCCTATTCTACTGTAATTAACTTTTATAGAGAAAAACATGGATGAAATTATAAGATAATTTTAAATATATTTTAATATCTAATTTTCATATAAAGTTTAGATTCTTGACTCTTGACTCTTGACTCTGGTCTTAAGAAAACTCTAAAGTAAATAACAAAAAAAATTGATAATAATGTTAATATTTTAGTCAGAAAAATATTAATAATACTTTAAATGCTTCTAATTTATTTTTCTTCAAATATAACTTCTTTAGTCAAAATTGATAATAATATGATTACTACATACCATGAGATACTATGTTCATACCAAATTTAATAAAATAACATAATACCAAAATTTAAAAATTCATCAAAAGATTAAAAGAAACTACTATCATTTCCTTATTCATGGAGACAAACATGATGCAAATTGAGACTTTAGCAATTTAAAAAGAAAAAAATAAAATAAAAAAAAGTGTAAAGTGGATGCATGATCCTTGTTTCGATGCCATCTCGTGAAGGATTGCGTTTACGTGTTCGATGTGCAGCTTCGCACCGAATAGTATAACGATATCGAAATCATGAATTTTTTTCATAGGACACTCTACTGTATTCATATCTCTTTGGATATTGTGAATCCAATCAAGTTTTGTACACATTCTAGTAATAACATTTTATAGTCAAAATTAATATTTTTATTTCAAAATAGTTTTTCTTAATTTTTCTCGTATATTATCACTTTTTAGTTTTATTTTAAAAAATATTTCTAACTTTTTTAAACTATTTTTTATCTTAAATAATTAAAAGTATTTAATATAATATCATTTATATACAGAAAAGAGACAAAAAAAATTGTGGAGAAGCTTATTACATTTTTACCTAAATTTATATCTATGTAATCATTTTTAATGAATTAAGATGTTGATAAAGAATAAAGAAAATAAAAGTTCTAAACCATTTCAAAATTTATATAAACTGTGCAGTTTAATAAAATGTGAGCTATAGTAAAATTTATTATAATTCACTATATGAAGTGACGTTATATCCTAATGTGCTAACTGTTCAACTTTTAGTTTAGTTGATTATGAACTTAATTAATATATTTTATATTATATATATATATATATATATATATATATATATATTATAATATGTGGTTTTTAATTTTATTTGTTAACTGTAATCATATACTATAGAACAAGATAATTGAGCTTTTTAGTCATTGTTTTTATTTAATTATTGAATATCTATCCACTTTTTCAATTTGAAAAGGAATATGTTAAGTATAATATGTAAATGAAGATTTTAATTATAACTCTTAATTTATGTCTTAAATTTTGAAATGGATGAATAAAAAAAAAAAAGAACTAATATATCAAAAAGAGTTTAATTTCTATTCGTTTTTAATAATTTTTTTTAACATAAGTAATAAAATAACTATTTTAAAAATGATTAACTATATTTTAAGAGATCGAGATATTTACTTTATATTAATTTGAATTAGCATACAATATCATGTAAATACATTTTAAACTATTTCTAATTAAAATACTTTAATTTTAAAATATTGTGAGATAAAAGTTTTGCACACTTAACTAGAGCCAAATTATTCTAGCTGCCTATCTAAAATCGGTATATAATAAAAATTCTTCACCTATTCAAATAAAATTTCTTCAGAAATACTTATATAAATAAATAGAAAATAAACATTTTATTATTTTATAAAGTAAAATCAATTTCTATACAATTTAATTTTTTTAAAAACAAATAAAAAATTTCTACATACTTTAGATTTTATAATTGAATAGCAAATGTAAAAAAACTTTGATACTTTCAATATTTTTAACTAAATAAGTGACTAAAACATTTGAAAATAACATTGAAAATGACTTTTGGCATCACATAAAATAAAAAATATAATAATTAACAAATGGAATGAAAAGTGAGTTGTAAATAACAGCCGCCGTCGAAGTTCAAAGATCCTTTGACTTTCTTATGTAATCCATTACGTCACAAGTATTCTACTTTATCCACCTCTCTTTTCAAATCTTTTCTTTTTTTAAATTATTTTAACAAATTAGTAATCTCAATCATTCATCACTCAATTGAATAATATAACTTTAAGTTGAATTAAGTTAAATTTATGTATTTTTTATTAAATTCAATGTAACACTTTGTATTCTTGATCAGGTAGATTAAAACTTGCTCAATTGAATCATGACTTTTGAATTACTCTTGTAAATATTTATAATTTAAAAAAATAATTTTTTTTAAAATACCATTTTTGAAAGACAGATTGTACTATTTAGTATCTAAATGATTTAATATTTAAAAAATAAATATTTAGTTGATAAAAAAATAAAATAATAGTTATATTGTTATCATTTAATCATTTTGGTCTCATGAGATTCTCTCTTATTCAATAGCTATGAGTTGTAAAGGATGGAATCAAATTTTATTAATAAAAAAACTTAACACAATTAATTTTAATTAATTAAATTGCTAAATTGCACAACATAGTCAAGTGTATTTAAGTTATGTCTTATTCTATAGCTTTTGAAAACTTATAGTATTTTGCTTTCTTGAGTTTAATAAATTGATTTATATTATTCTGTCCTATATATTTAAATTGAAACTATTTTCTTCTATCTTTATAATACAGAACTTGTAATGCAATAGTAATTTGTGTGTATTTATACTTTGAGTGAAATTTGTAACAGAGAATTACTGAAAATATTCGAAAACAGTGAGCATCCCTGTGTTTTCTGTTAAAGCTTTGGAATTACCTATAATAAAGAAACAAAACATTTTTCTTAGATTCTCTGTCTTTTGTTTTATGCTTAAAGTGGACCACTGCAGAGGTATATGCTTCTGAAATATGCCAAGTTTGAAATATTTCAACTACAAAAGAAAACTAAAAAGAGCGCATAATTTTTAAAGGACAGGCACATATCAACTTTTCTAACAAGAATGAAACAAAACATTATCTCAAACAGTTATATTATGATAATAAAACCTGAACCACAATACACTCTACAGTGATTTCACATAAGATCATTGGTGAAACTTTAACAGAAGTGGAGGACCAAAATAATTTTTTAGAACAAAATTTTATAATCTCCAATTAGATTAAGTAGTATTTTTCAGCATAAAAAGAATCTGAATACAATGCTTTCAGCACATTGCAATTGAGCAGTGTAAGAATATCTTTGCAAGCAAAAGTATTTATAGATGTAATTTTTTCTTACTCGTAAGAAAACATCCAAATCAGATGCTTTTGTTTTAACCAAATTTATGTTTCATATTATGTTAAAGTACTTCTTTAATTGAGAAAGCTTGCACATTATATCCAAAAATGATTTTTTTTTTTTACTTTTTGGCTAAATATAGATTAAACCCTTTAGTTGTCCATATTTATTATTTATGTAGGTTTTTTTCAATTTGATTTCCGTTTTTCTAAAATCTTCAATTGAGTCCTAAATAATGTTAATTTGAATCAATTAGACCCCTGCCGTTAAATGGCTTAACGAAGTTAAATTTTTGCTGAGATTGGAAGTTGTTTTTTAAACGTGACATTCTGAGACCTTTATAAGTGGCATTTAAAAAAAATTTGAAAAATAGAGTTTCTAAAATCTGAACAAGAACAGGACATCTCTCATCTCATAGACCTCACCTGAAAGGAAGTCAACCCTGTAAACATTTCCCTGTCCTCCGACACCTATGAAATAAGTAATGGTTCGTTTGGTTCAGAATAATTTTTTTTTCCAGTAAAGCTATCTTCTATAATAAGATAGGTGAAAGAGAAGAAATACATAAACTATCACCACCATAAAAACTCATCCTTTACCAACCTCTCAAAGAATTTTCAGATATTGATCGGTCTAGAGGGGAATTCGAGAGTTGCTCTTTATTGTTCAACATAATAGCCCTGAATTCCTCATGGCAACAGATAAAAGCATTCAAGAGCTTTTGTATCCAATCAATTGAGAGCAATTCATCATCACCGGCCCTAAACAGGTCCTCAAAACAATCAGTAACCTGTTTTTGGAATGATCCAAGCTCTGAATCCCTGGTACTGGATATGTGATTCTCTTCCAAAGAATGAACATGTTCCTGCCTGAGACGATATATAGAGCAGACAAAGGAAGAAATTTGTGGAGAAGACCTGTGATCATTATCAATAGAGGACATTGCCAAATGTCACAACTCTTCACAAAAATTCCCCTCTAGAAAAACAATAGACAAACACCTCAGATCACATAGAACCAATCAAACTCCGAGTTCCTCTTATCTTAGCCAAACACAAATTTTGTGTCTTGTTTTTCCTAGGTTGGTGTAATTCAGGGAATGGCCATTGAAACAAAACAGGGGAAGGACTTCATTTTCAAGTCCAAGCTTCCTTATATATACATCCCCAAACACCTTCCCCTCCACGCCTACTGCTTCCAAAATTTGCCAGACCACGCCTCCACAGATTGGGCATGACAGGGCAAGGTCATCATGATCCTTCTCCCCAACTGTCCCAAGTTCGTCTTAGTGTTTCTCGGGGCATCTCATCGCGACGCCGTGGCCACTGCGACCAACCCCTTCTTCACCCCGGCGAATCTCCTTCAGGCCGCCATCAACGTCTCCTCCTCTACCATTTTCGAAGCCTAACCGTAGACTAGAGAGGCAAGGTCAAATCGCGAGCAAATTCTGTTCTCTCGCAAGAATCGCAAAACGCAACAAACCTCCAATAGCGACTTTTTCGCAAATCGCTGCCGTCAGCAGCCATAACAATTCGCCGCTGTTCGAATCATCTTCCTCAAGAACCACCTCCAAGAAACCTGCACATAGCAAAACTCAGAAATTCAACCACCAAACCATAATTTTAAAATGTTTAATGTTATGAAATTCCACGTATAAACCTCTGTGAAGGTGTCAGGTCATCAAAAACTTAACCCCGTTACCCGTTAACCTAATTTAACGACAGGGGCCCACTTGATTCAAATTACCACTATTTAGTATTCAAATTACCTACATAAATAGGCACAACTAAAGGGATTTAACCCTAAATATATAAATTGCAAAATTTGAATCTGATAGTTCTTTTGGGAAAAATCTCTAAATAAGACAGAAACAACATCAATAAAATAAAAACCTAACTTGTAAATAAAGAATTAACATTACCTCTAACTAAAAAATTTAAAACAATAAATTTACGAGAGTATTCAACTTTTTTACTTTAATAATTTCATATTATTGAAAATCTTATATCGACTAGAGATAAAACAAGCTGATAGTATGTATGTAAATGCAAACCTTATCTCATAAACCAGTTTTGTAAGGTTTGAATTAGACTTATAGATCACTTCTTAACATGGTATAAGAGTCATGATTTGATGTTTGTTAGATTTATTCTTCCACTTACTATTTGATCATTCGTTAATATATAGTCTCACGTTCAATATGTATATGTCTTGACATGAAGAGAGTGTGTTAAAATTCCACATTAATTAAAGATGTTAGAGGTATATATGTTTCTACGTGAAGATGTGTTAAAGATTTCACATCAAATAAAAGTAAAATAAAAATAAAACGAGTTTATAATACCTAGATATAAATTTCATCTTACAAATCAGTTTTGTAAAATAAAATAAAATTTAAAGTCTTCTTTTTAATAAACATGGATAAAAAATTGAAATTAAAGACAAATTTAAAGAAAATATTGTGATAAAATTGTTGTAAAACGGAGCATACATCATATGCAATAATAGGTTGGAGACATAAATCTCTTTTTTTTAAGGGACAAATTCAATTTAGCCATTTAAGTGGTAAGGTTAGGCACAAGGACAGAGGGCTTTTATGAGACAGGCCTAGCAATAGATAAGACAAATTGAGACTTCTTTATCACCATATCTCATATCTAGCCATGAAAGTCAGTCTGAATTATTGAAGATGCTAATCTAGCAAGTTGCACACTCAAGAGAACATAGCAATTTGGTAGCCACACAATCGAACTTTAAGGATTTGGTTCACTCCCTATTCTGGAATAAATCTCCGGCTACCCTTAAAATGTTTTACTAAATATGTCACATAGATGTGATCCCAGACAAGCATTCTCTTGTCAAAATTCTTATAACTGTGATTTGAATACCACTTCATCAACTTGATCTACTTAAATTCCCTATAAGAATACCTAATATGGTGTTTTTGCTTCTAATTCATGAAGCGGTTCCGTAGAACTAGAAATGACGTAGATAAGCATAGGGATACGTGTAATAATGTATTCACCAATCAAATGATTCATACTTCATCATTGTTCCTCAAAATGTTTTTGAGAGTGACTGTTTAATTTATTCAGAAACTAAATTGCAGTTTTACGAAGTATGGAATAGGGTAGTGAACTTATCTGCTCAATACCCATTAGAACGATTACTACATTCAGCTGATTCGAACAATGTTCAATCAGATTATGAGTTCTTATTCTTTTGTTACTAGAAATATTTATCTTAGAATAATTACTAGATGTCACACTAGATTGACCATTCATAGTAGGCAATGGTCCTTACCGGACCTTCTTCTAATAGTAAATGGCATAGAAAAAAAGTCTTTTTTTTTAAAAAAACAAATCCTTCTAATTATATTTTTTTAAGGGTGATAAAAAAAATATAAATTCTTAAATTCAGAATAAAATTGTTTAAATTTATATTATTTTAAGTTTATTTAAATAATTTTACCACAAATCCAAATTTATATTTTTGAATATTGAGTAAACTTCAATTAAGTAGATTTGAATTCAATATAGAATACATAATATTTTAGATTTTAAAAATTTAAAATTAAAATATGTCTAGATCATTTCAATTTTGGTTGGATAAGTTTAAATAAGGTGCATGGAGTCAGATTTAAGTATGGTTAAGTAAAGTTAGATTCAAGTTTTCTAATATTAAGTTGTACAAAAAAACAAGTCCAATTGAACAACACTAAAGTCAGGCTAGAGAAAGTTAGACATAAGTCAGGTTAGGTAAAAAAAAGTTATTTCAATATAAGCTTAGTCTTAAGTTGGATCATACCAAGTCAAGCTAGATTAGACCATACTTAAGTCACTTTTAATCAACTCTGATTCAAGTTGAATCAAAATTTTGTGAATGACAAAGATCAATATAAATCAAGTCAAGTCAATGTCAAACTAGATCAAATCCATGACTAATTCAAGCTAAATTAGTTATTTTTTATTTTTTTTCCTCTTGCAAGTATTGTAATGTATCAATCTATATTAAGATAGTAATTTAGATTCAACGACATTTAGCAACATGGTCATATCATAAATTTCTCCTATTGTAAGAAAAGTAGTAAGACAACATATAATAAAGATATAAAAGAAAATACTAAATTTTTGTGAATGTTGGTAAAAATAATAAAAACAAAATTATGAATGGGATGTTTGACTTGATCAGTCATGAAGTTCTTTTGAAAAATGATATTATATTGCATATGATTAAGTTATTCTCATACTCAACTAGAATTGTTTTAACAGAATATATGTCAGTCTACTAAGTTGACATGTATTTAATTTCTATCTGTTCGATTAAAATGATATTGTACTAATTGTATTATCCACAATCAACTATAATAATTCGATATTAACATGTAATTAAGCCACATGACCTAGACTAATGCACATAAGAGCCAATGAACAATACTATAAATAATACATTTTATGAGAAATATTAATGATGTTTATTAATGATCATATTTGTTGTTAACTAATGCACTTGGCTGACTTAGCATTGGAGTATCCCGAAAAAGGACGAATACTTTTAAAATCGAAAGCTTGAAGTGTTCAAAGTGTTTTTGAAATCAATATCCCTGTTCCATTCAACAAAAAGAACAAAACTAAGAGATGTATGATTGTTATGGTTGACATTGGTTTCACACCTCCACAAGAAAGAATATTTGAGAATGTATAAAAAAAAGGTAAGAAACTAAAAGATAAAGCAAATTAAATAAATAAAATAATAAATATCAACAAAAGCACTTTTCATATTGTATTGTAAACAAATATCCAAAAGCACTTTCGTTAGCAACTAGATTTTCAAGTGGACGAGGGCCAATTCCACATAAATTAACTAAGGATTCATATTCAACATATAAAGATGGTTGAGCCATATATGCCAACTTCCTCATTTGAAGACTTCCATAACAACAATCTCCGAGTTCACTCCACAATGAACAAAAGAATCCCTCCACGATGAACAAAAAAAACAGATGCTACTGAGTTGAAATATGTTCAGAATTGACATATTTTCAGTGCATATTCTCGATCAGCATAAAATTTTAAAACACTTCTGACACTGCAATGGATATAAACTAAAAAAAATGTCAGATAGAGCTGCACCTTCATATCTGACATTATTTTCAGTGTATAATTCTTATTTCTTCAATTTAATGTGATAGAATAATCTTCACTAGTTTTAAACATGTTTGGCAATATGTAAAAGAGGAGAGGAACAAAGGGAAGTCAAATAAACCCAACAAATAGAAGCTCCCACTTAACTTTACTTTGTTTCCATTTTCAAACATTTGAAAAGTAAGCACTAACACCCTTTTGTTATTTTTTACCATTTATTGTGAACTACTATTAGTAAACATGAAATAAAATGAAAACAGAAAAACATTTGCTTAATTATTTGTGAAAATAGTTAACAAGAAAAGGGTCTCTCGAATCAAACACACCCTCAACAATTCCTTCCCTTAATTAAAACTACAAGGACGGCATCTTATTCAATTTTGAAATCAATCAAAAGAAATTCTTAAGCATAACATAACGGGAAAAATAAAACATTGTGACATAAGAATTACATAACATTGAATATGATATACACATATCTGTGCAATAACAGGAACTCAGGGATAGACTAAATGAAAACCTTGTTGAAGACAGAAGGTGAAATATTTTGCATCGTCCACACAAGTAAAGTTCAGGCAGCGAAATACATGGTATCGACTAATGTATTTGGCTATTGATAACAAGTTGACCTTCCCTCAAATTCAAGATAGTTAACAACCTAAGAAGAAAATCTCTCTAGAGCTTGACCTCAACATCAACACCAGCAGGAAGATCTAGTTGCATAAGTGAATCTATTGTTTGAGCAGTAGGATACAGTATATCAATGAGACGCTGGTGAGTTCTGATCTCGAAATGAAACCGAGCATCCTTGTGTACGTGAGGGGATTTAAGAACACAGTAGACTCGCCTCTTGGTTGGCAATGGCACAGGTCCCATCGTTTTTGCATTGGTAGTCCTTGCTGCATCTAATATCTGCTTGCAGGAATCCTCAATCAAGGGCACCCAGTAAGATCTAAGCTTGATTCTAATCTTCTGCTTTGGTGCCATCTAAGAATAGTAACAAAACAATATTATAAGAGGATTTAATTTTATGAGTACATAAAAAAAGAAAGGCATCTGATGAAATGTTTATTCTAATTTCTGGTTAGAGTAAAGAAAAACAAATCAATGGTTTAATACTCAAAATCTCATACCATTGAGTTGCTTTTGCACCTTTCAACTGAACTTACAGATAATTTCACAAAGGAACTAATGAAAAATAAGCTAACAGCATGCTTAGTTCAACATTAATTGAAAGCCCAAAATAATAGAATTGCCATATAAAAACCCTCTCATCCATGAAGAACAAGAAAATATCATAGCAAATATTAATAATCTAACTGTTATTAGCAGCCTATGCTACATTACTTATCTCGAAAAGTAAAAAAGTTTAGGTTTTTACTACATGAAATGTGTAGTACAGAATTAAACTATTTATAAACTTTGGAAGATTTCTGAACACATCCTCAAGAACAGTGATTCGAGAATATTAGTTTCCAATGCTGCGACCATCTATTTCCATAATACTCAACTATAAATATTATCAAAGTGATCACAGTAAAGAATCACAAAGTACACAGTAAAGAATCACAAAGTATGTTTCATGATGTTAAAATGCAGTAGAACAACATGCTGAGTGAGAGCTTAATTTTTTTTTTATTATAAAAATTCATGATTACAATATCATGAAATAAGAAATCATAATACCTCATTTTGACAACTAAAACAGTTCAAAACAGATAGTTGATAAGAGTGATTTTGATGGTAACTGAATCTACTGTGGACACAAATAGAGAATTTACTCAGGGAACAGCGCTCATATTAGAACAACAGGTACAAAGTATAGGAATTAAGAATGAAACAACCAATCAGAGAGGCAATTTTTGAACATTGGCAACAGCCATCCCAAGATTACCCCAAATGATTGCCAACCTCACTCATTTACTTCTTTCTGTATATATATTCCACAGGGCCTCTAACACAATTCTTTCTACATTAGCTGCTACCAATACAAATTTTTAATAGCCATTGTAAAACCCTCTTTTTCCATATCCATATAGGAGTGCCTAACAGGTTCTAATATTGCCTTTACCTTTCTCTACATTCAACAACCAACTGTCCAACCAAACAAAGTAAAACAAATTTGAAGAGAAAATCCAGTATTTGACAAACAAGATATCAGAGACCACGTTTAGCCACATTCTTCAAGAAAGAAACATTTGCACCAGTTGGACAACTTCCTAGGACTGTAGTCTAAGGACACTACTGTAAGATTAAATCTTAAAACCAGCAGACATTAAAGGAAGTTGTCTAACATATATACTAGTTACAACCCACTGAGATAGGCAAAATGGAACTTCCCAATAGTTACCAGGCCCTCTATGAATTTGATTGCTATTTTTTCGAGCTAAAGTTGTTGGGGCCTCTATATCATGCAGAGCAAGGCCCATTTTGATAAATTAGGGGTGAGGGATACAGCACTAATAGGCCATCAAGCATCATGGAATACGAAATGGATTCATATATTCATCGTCATAGCTGTCAAACCATGAACTATACAGAGATACTTGGTTTTTGAAACGTAAATAGTAACTTTTTTCTCAATTTAGAATGTACACGTGATTCATCGACACTTAAAACGTTAAAAAACTGCATACATCACAATGGACAAGTAAATTGTAATGGTACTAGAGCACACAAGCCAAAAATTCATAATCGAAACTCCACAGTGTTGATTCTTTGAGTTCCTGCAAACTGATAGTTCATCCTACATGAACTACTCCACATTGTTTGTGGATATTGAATATGTTGGAAATCTCATATTGACTAATATTATGACTAAATCATTATATATAAGAGAGTGCAAATCTCATCTAATAAACTGATTTTGTGAAGTTAAGTTAAACTCAAAATCCACTTTCTATAAAATGATAATTATAATTTGTGTAATTTATTTAAAGAACATAATATGCTCTCAGGAAACACCATTTTGTCCTTTCTTTTAGCCTTAGGGCAAAGTAAGTGATTGCACGAAGACTATGTTTTGAAAGAAAAAAGAAGAGGCAATGATATAGCTAAATAAATTGAATGGAGTATGAGAATGGCTGTATGAAGTCTCTCTTTCTAGGTGATGAAAACAGAACTTGAAAGCCAAATAGGAGTTTAGAGCAAGTGAATGACCTTATGAAGCCACTATATCAGAAGAAGAATGTAATAATAAAAAAGAGTGCATTAAGAAAAACTCCTTTGTTTCACTTTTATGTAATAATTTATATCTTTATAGGTTTCAGTTTCTCTGATGAGAATTGGTAAAAAATAAAAAGCAACAAAGTTAAAAATATCAAAAGATGCTAAGACATGATTCATCCTGGGATACAGAACCCCACCAATTTATGTATTATCACACGATTCAAAGCAATAAGTGATTCATCACATGATATAAATTGCTACGTTGCTGAATTGAATCAAATTATGCAATTCAAATTACGGAAAGTGCAATCATGTGATTTTAATAACCTTTCAAATATATTCATGAAACATATTTCAGCCAAAATTATAACTTAAAAATTGTCTAGTACAAGCATAACTGGTCAACAATAATATTGAGAGTCATGTCACATCGTCAGGGAACTATGCCATATGACTATGAGGAGTCAAATATTCACTCCTGACTTATTGGCTACCATCAAATACAACTCATTTAACCTCTTACCTGATTTACCAAACACTATTCACAAATTAAAATGTCCAATCATTTCTTATTATGATTCTTCAACGATTTTTACTGGATATAGTTCACTTGAAATTTGAGCCTTACATGTACAAGATAAAGAAAACCCCCGAAATGAAACAAATATTAAATAGCAACTGGAATTGAGGAATTGAACAACATACTGCATCTGCATCAGCGCCAATGCTAATTGCCGAAGTGCTCGGAGTCCCCAAGTCACCAACCTAAAACACCAAAATATTGCATTAACAAGGATACCAACTGCACCATGCCACCTAACATCTAACCGCCCACCCCCCACTTCACTAATGAGCTCAAAACATTAATGATATGTTGTTTGAATGGGAGAAAAGACATTACAGCAGAAATGAAACAGATAACAATGTAGTTTCCTTTGTTCAGTTAAAGGGAAAGTGGAAATCAAGGGGAGAACAATAATCAACTTGAACAAAAAAATATTCAAATTTTTCCCCACCCATTTTCTCTTAAATTTAAACAAACTTTCCTCCCTCGTTTTCCTTCCGCACTACTCAACATGTGTAAGGAAAACTACTACACAAGCTAAACCATAATAACATTAAACCCAGTGCCATTGTACTTCCTAAATCTCCAAGCAAACAAGTTATGACATTGCATAAGACAAAAACAATAACGTTGTCGTAAAGTTCATTATTCATTTCATCTTATCTCCCCAAATCTTAAATTATCAATAAACACAATGAACATTGCTTTACAGATAAATAACAAAAGCTGAATTAGTGCATTCTAGAAACACAATTAATCAAGCAATTGAAAAACTCCTAGTAATAAATCACCCAATAAAGAAATACCAAACCACACACCCACAAACCTGATAAGTGGTGGGTTCAGAGTCATCATCAAGGGTTTCTGGAGGTGGGTCCAAGGGATCAGGGGAAGAATCCAACACTTCCGGAGCAACATGAACCACAGTTGATGACTGCAGAGGCTTGGGGCATGTGATCCTCAAGGAGTTACCCGAGAAAAGGCACAAAGATGGAGACTTTAGCTTGGAAGATAGAGAGGGAGAAGAATTGGAGAGAGAAAGAGGAGTAACAGAGAGAGAAGAAACCGCCATTGAAGCTCTTCAACAATTCTATCTCACTCTGAATGAACGAACTCGTGTCAAGCTCTGTTGAAGGTTGTATTCGGACACATCCCACAGAATTATCCACAATTTATTTTCTTTTCTGATTGTTTTTATTCTGGATCACAGCCCGAAAGCCCATTAAATAATGGGCTTTGAATACAACCTTTTACGAATATGGCCCATTTATATTTTTCATTTCCAAGTTTTAAATGTGAAAGAAATATTTAATTGAAGAAGGAAAAACACTATTAATCATTTGGAACATATATGAATGCATGATTTTCGTCAAACCAGTTCTATTTATTTATTTAACTTCTATTTTGGAATGCTTATTTTAAAATGTGAGTTTGACTAAAGAATTTTATGGATGCTAAATGTTGAGTAGAAGTTAAAAAAACAAACTAGTGTACAAAATCTACTTACTAGCATTAAACAAAGGCTTAAATAAGATTTAAATTTCTTATAAATTAAGATAATTTTAGTTTAAGCTTTTATTAAAAATTTATATTAAATACTCAGAATTTTATATTTTTTAATCAAGTATTTGTTGTTTGATTTTCTCAATTGCATTATCACATTGTTTATGTACCTTGATATGAAAAATAATAATAAAAGAATGATATAATTAAATTTTGAGTTTTTATAAAGTCAAAGAATTTTAATTGAGTTTTTATTAAAAGATGTTGTTTTAAACACTACTAACATAAATATTGGGGTGTTACTCCCTCCACCTCCATGTCTTTCTCCCTCCACCTCCCCAATTTTCTTTAATTCCAATTATATCCTTGTATTAAAATTTTTTACTTTTACTGTTTTAATATTTAAATTCATTTAAAACTTAACTTTTCTACTTTACTCCTTTCACCCTGCTTTCCATCTTCCATTTTCGTTGAAGAATCTCTCTTCCGTCTTCCATTAGACTGCAACCGTTCTCTGTTCTCTCCATTTCTGTTCTCTCCATTTCACTTCTCTTCTTCCATTTTTTTCTGCTTCATTTTGGAGGACCGTTTGGTGTGGAGCAGCCGTGTGGAGGAGGCCGTTCATCTGGCGTGGAGGAGCGCGGATCTACGCCGTCCAGGTTTGTTCTCCGTTCTCCATTCTCCGTTTATCTGCCGCGAGTTTGAACAGTGTCGACGAAAAGCCAAAACGGATGTGGGACATCCGTTTGCCTTCGACGGATGTCCGACTTCCGTCGACAGATGTGGGATATCCGTTGAAGGGCAATCGGACATCCCACATCCGTTTTGGCTCTCGGGATGCTGTTTTTTTTTAAAATATTTTAATTATTTGTAAAATTATTATAATTAGAATATATATTTGATATATTTTTTGTTAATTTTTTTAAATATAGTTATTTGATATATATAGTTATTTTAGATTTTCTTTAACCTTTTATATTATTATTTGAATAATTTATAAATTTTTCTATTTATAGTTCTAAATGAATTGATTAAGTTTTTGAATTAGATACGTAAACTTTTATATATTTAAATTATTTTTATTTCTTGAAATAAATATTATTAATTTAATTGTATTTAATATTAGTAAAATTTGTATTTGTATTTAATTTATTTATAGTAAATTTGTATTGTAATAATATTTAATTTAATAATAATTAAATGAAAATTATTTAAATATATTTTTTTAATTAATTAGCTAATTGTTTCTTTTATTTAATTTTTGTTGTAGTTAATAAATTAATTATTATTAGTTTAATTTATTCTGAATTGTAATTTTATAATTTATTAATGATATTTAAAATAATAATTTTTTTAATTTTTGAAATTAAACAAACAAATTATTGTTAGAAATGGCAAGAACATGTGGTGCATCTTTTAGTTCTCAAGGTGAGAGTTCTCGAGGAGAGAGTTCGTCGCAGGGCGAAGCTCGGAGAAGACCTACCGTTTCTGCTCGTAGAAGTCGTGCAGGTCCTATCCAGGATGACCCCATAGATGAGGAGCGGGCCGTTGAGGAACAAACATATGAGGCGTATGAGACTCGTGGTGAGGAGAATGCATTTGAGGCCCCTAACAACGATGACGATGAGGAGGAGCATGCAGATGTTCATGACATACAAGAGGATGTTGGTGGATTTCCTGGAGGTCCACGTGATGGTTCATTGCTGACACACTATGTTGAGCATGTAGCTTATGCTATTTCACAAGGTCGGGTGAGTGCAAAAATAAAATTTATTTTATTATTTTTTTAATAGAAATTTATTAAATATTGATGTGTAGGATCGAGGGGACACACTGAAGTTGATCTCGCACGGAAAAAAAGTAAAATAAGTTAGGACCATGCCACGAGGGAATTCAACACATTGTGTTGAATTCCAGTTTGATGCCTTTACAGGGATTTGTTATGATTACGTCGATAAGGGGTTACTCCTCGGATTCATAGAGAGGTGGCATTTGAGACCAGTAGTTTCCATCTCCCTATAGGGGAGATGTCGATTACTCTTGATGACGTCTCGACATTACTTCACCTGCCCGTGATGGACAAATGTGTGATTTGGAGGAGTTGGAGTTTGAGGAGGCTCGTACAGCCCTTGTGCAACTGCTCGACGTTGATGGTGGCCACAGAGGTGCTGAGATGGAGGACGCACGTGGTCCGAAAGTCAGACTCAGCTGGCTTAGAGAGATATATGTTCAGAGGTGTGAGCACAGCATGGGACTATGCTGCTAGAGCATATTTGTTGCATCTAGTAGGATGCACGATTTTTGCAAATAAGAGTGCCAGTTCTATACGCGTGTCTTACTTATTGTTATTTAGAGACGTACACGCGTGTGGCAGATATGCCTGGGGTGTTGCTACACTCGCCTATTTGTACAACCAGCTCGGGGATGCGAGTCTCGCCTCCACGAAGCAGATGGCTAGATATTTGACTCTATTTCAGGTACAGTTATAACTTTGACATTTATTTCATGTATTTATTTCCATGTTCGAAGATGGATGAAATTTAATTGAATAATTTTTTTTTTAGAGTTGGATATACGAACATTTCCCTGAAATGGGGAGGAGGCGGTTGGTGACTTCTTACGATGATACCACACCACGTGCCATGAGGTGGCAGAGCCCTAGGCAGAGTTCCACTCTCGCAGAGATTCGGTCACAATTGGATGCGCTGACACACAGTGGAGTTGTATGGCATCCGTATGAGGGGCATCGGGGCATTCGGTCATTCTTCGGCATCTGTATGTATTCTGGTATGTTATTTTTCATTGCTTATATTATTAAATTTTGATCACCTTGTTTATTTAGTTGTTTGATATAATTATAATGCAGGCTAGATTGAGGCGAATGGCGAGAATGTTACAGTCCTTGATATCGTGTCGTCATGTTACCGAGGGTACTATTGCACATCAGGTGTCAGTGGACCTGCTTCAGATTGCTAATGAGGGCATCGACGAATATTCCCCAACTAGGAGAGGGCAGAGGCATGTGCGTGGTAGACGGTCGACGTCTAATTGATAGGACTTTATATTTCCTTTTTCTCATTATGTATTATTTGACATCATATTTTCTTTTTATCTGTAATAGACATTTATAATTTCTTATAATTTCAATGTTTTCATTTTGAGTTACATGTTCTTTTATATTGGTTATATAGATGATCAAATATTTATATGTTTAAGTGGAAAAAAATAATAACTTAATTAACAACAACTAATATAAATAGATGACAATAAGTACTTAAATAACAAAATATAATAGTGTATTTTTTACATATCTTCATACATAATATAAATATCATGAATCACCTAAGTCAACATAAGATGTTGTTATGTCCATCAACTGTTCAAATGCGTGCATCCTACTAGTATAAATAGATGACCACGCTCGTGCCTCAGGATAACAGTGGGTTGAGGACATGATATTCACCATGGGCAACGGACAACCTTCTTGTAGCTTAACCTGCAGTATAAAAATTACAATAATTAATTGAGTGATAAGTAATTTTAAAATGAAATCATAACAAAATGCACTTACCTGCACAAAATGACATCCATGAACATGTCCTATACAAATTAAGCGATGTTGAGCGATATCAGAAGGTGGTGTGGAACGTAGTGAGAAGATAGTATAATTTTGAGAGTATGACAAACACACTAAGATAACGTTATATCGGTTAGCAATTGCATAACCAATGTCTGGTAATGTCATCCACTTGCTCATGTTAGCCTGTTATGAATAAAAGTTGTTAGAAAAAAAAATGTAATAAAGAAACTACATAAAACGGGAAACACTTACCGCTGACATTGATTGCACCAACAAAGAGTTCCTCAGTTCTTCTAGTCTATCATAGCCTCCTACTAGGCTTGCATATTCATCACGCCATGCACTGAGTTCTTTGTACAACTCATTCCTGACAACGGGCCATGAATCTTCTCCGAGTCCCAACAACGCAGCAATGCATCTATACCCACAATGACCATCAGCCACAACATCAACAACGTCCACAATGAAGGGGTGAGTAGTAGAATGAAACTGGTCTATCCTTTTCTTCATTGCTTTTGGCTTTGATTGTAATTTACTTCTCACAGATGAAGATTCTATGGTTGAATGAAAGGCGTCCACATACTCAAAATATGATGGATCCCGCGTAGTAGACCTTTCACTTCGTTTAACTTTACTTTTTTGTGCACCCTTTGTCTTGACTTTATGTAATGGAGGGACCATTGATGTCAATGTAGGACAAACAATCTCAAGTAACTTCTGCTTGATGGTGACTTTACCGCCAATGTCAACCTCATTGAATCGTTCTTCTACTTGTTTCAACTCATCTTTAATGGATAACTGAGGCTTAGTTTCATTTAATTCAACATTTGAGAAATGCAATCTTCGCCACATGATATGAAATTCACCTATAGGGATCATCCTAGGATCATATCGTGCTAATTCACATGCACATGGGACACCAAATGTACGTCTCAATACGCATCCACACTTTGAGGAGTCCAATCCTATCTGCTGCACTATTTTCAATTCCTTAGCAATGAGATCCAATGCATATCGAGACACACGCCCAATAAGTTCTCTATATCCTATAGCCTTTAAAATGGTCACTCCTGAGCAACAAACTACTTTCAAATGACGCCTTAATCTTGTTGTGTTGTAGTATAATGACGTTATGAATATTATCCCAACAAGAACATAAATCACCCATACTATTGCCCAGAACTTTCTTCAGGCTCCAATGAGCAGATTCAGCCCTGAAACAAAAAAAAACCTTCAACAAGTACAAATAAATATTTATCTACAAAACAAATAAATAAAATAACATTACAACATACCTATTTGTGGTTGTGTTCCCTAAATGCATTACTTTGTTCGTCCAGAACTTTACAAAGTATGTGCTGTACGGAATAATCCAAGTCTGATTCACATATTCAAAGAACAAAGGCCATGAACTGCTTGCGTATTGAAAACCATTCACATACTCAGCAAACAAGCTTTCATCATCACAATCCATCACATTTTCCCATGCATCCATCAACACTTCCCAAACCTCAGTAGAATGAACTAACATTTTGCATTTAGCTTTAACATTTTTAAGGATGTGGAACCGACATAACATCTGATATGACTCAGGGAATACATTTGCTATGGCATTCATCAAAGCCAAGTCTCGGTCAGTGACAATGACTTTAGGACCACCCTCAGATGTTAAAAATAAACCTTTCAGCTTTTCCAAAGCCCATGTGAAATTACTCTGCCTTTCAGTAGACAAGAAAGCAAATGCTGCTGAGAAGGTTAACCCTGTAGACGTCATACCCACAATCTCAAGCAACGAAAGTCTATATCTATTTGTTTTATATGTGGAATCCATCATAAATACAACATTAAATGAGTTTAACAATTTGACCGCATCAGGATGTGTCCAAAACAAGTCAGTAACAACCTTGAATCATCAGCACACCTACTCCAGTGAATGTACTTATCCCGATCCAACAACATCATAAGTTGTTGTAGTTCAGTTCTGGACCCTCTTAATGATCGTTTATACGCATGCCTTGCGTTGTAGATTTATTTAATCGTTGTGACATTTCGATCATTATTTTGTTTGAGTGTTAATAAAATATTTGCAGGTCTAACTTTACTCTTTGTCATATCAACCAGTAATGACTTCTCACTCGTATTTAACCTGCCAGCATAAGGGTGACCAACTAAAGTTTCAGCCAACTCATGGTTGTGATGTCCACACATCACCTTCAACACCCATCCGGCCCCATCTGAACATGGTTTACCCTTTAATCTAAACGGACATTCACATTTACGAGTGCCGTATACACTAGCCACTGCATCAACTTTGTATTTCCTATATTTTTCCCCTCTTTCACATCCAAGTATGACGAACGTTTTTCTTCCCCGTACACCAGTAGCTATGTCAGATCTTACTATTACCACGACAAATCCTAAATCATAAGCCATCCCTCTTACCCATTGAATTAAGTGCTCCCGTGAACGAAATATTTCATTTGTTGTAAATTTATTTGTTAAATCCCTCTCTACAACTTTGCTAATTGATGAAGACAAATCAGATTTCAAACTACAACCAATTTGAGAATCCATATGAAGATATTCATCCATTTTAAATAATAATCACCTACAAAATTATAATGAGCCTTATTAACATAATTAATAATTAATCAAACAAATATAAAAATATTAACATAATTAAATTATATATTTGATATAAATAAAGTAATAAGTAATTTTTTATATAATTATAAAATTGTTAAAGAATTAAAGATACAAAAATCATGTATAAAAAATATATATTTTACAAAATTATTACGTTTAAAAACTAATTATATATAACATCCAAAATTAAAAATTTAAATATAAACTAATATAAATATATAATAATCACCTACAAAATTATAATGAGCCTTATTAACATAATTAATAATTAATCAAACAAATATAAAAATATTAACATATTAAATTATATATTTGATATAAATAAAGTAATAAGTAATTTTTTTATATAATTATAAAATTGTTAAAGAATTAAAGATACAAAAATCATGTATAAAAAATATATATTTTACAAAATTATTACGTTTAAAAACTACTTATATATAATATCCAAGATTAAAAATTTAAATATAAACTAATATAAATATACATTATTAAAATATATTAAAAATATATTCAAAAATAATAAATCAAAATATTAAAATATCTAATAAAATAATCAAACAAACCTAAAATGAAAACGAAGCCTTAACGGATGACATCCTTCAACGGATGTCAACATCCGTTTAAGGCAGAACGGATGTCGACATCCGTTTTGCCTTAAACGGATGTTGACATCCGTTGAAGGATGTCATCCGTTAAGGCTTCGTTTTCATTTTAGGTTTTCAGGTGTTATGCGAAGCATTATTGGACTACGCACCTGGAGAGGAAGCACCACAAGCGCGCTTTACCACAAACGTTCTGCACCACAAATGCACTGCACCAATTCACGCACTGCACCACGAGAGCAACACTATACCATCACAAGAGGAAGATTGTTTGATAATTCTTTCCACCAGCACCGACCTTTGCAACTTGTAGTATCTCACCAGAGAAACAAATAAGTATAATGTTAAAATGAAAGGAAAATATTTTACTCATGAAGGAACTATATAGGTTATCAATGAAATAGGTTATGTTGGGATAAAATTAAAAAATAATAACCGTAAAAATAAAATTTTACTGAGGGGCAAAATAGTAAAGGGGAGGTGGAGGGAGAAAGGTGTGGTGGTGGAGGGAGCAACATCCTTGAATATTTGGATTGTGAAGTAAAAAAAAAATACAGCTTTTTAACGAGAAAGAAAAATGTAGACTACCAGATTTACGATTTAAAATTAAAGTTAGCTCCAATATCTTCTTATAATTTAAAATTGATCCTAAATTAGTGAAAACCAATTCATCACATAAATAACATGTACTTACATATTTATATTTGTTAAGACCAATATTAATTAAATACATATGTAATTTCAATTCAACGCCTTACATTTCACATACTAATTATAGTATTATATTCACAACCAATACTAGTTAACTACATATATAATTTCAATTTTAAATTTGACATACATATAAGAAATTATTCAAATTAATAGAAAAAAAGTATTTATAATTAGGAAAGAAGGAAAATAGGAGGACATTATTCAAGCAAGTAAAAAAAAACAAAGATAATGATAAGAGTAAAAATAAGTGAACAAAATAATACAAATAAGAAAAAAAATACATAATTCAATTAATATGACACATTATATAACTTAAAATGCTTTTTTAAATTGAATGAAGAAGAAAAATTCTTAAACAGACCAAAGAGATTAATGTCATTGTATTAATATTATTGTAATAGAAAATACATACAATTATATATTCCATAATTAAAGAATTACTTCTCAATTTATCAATAGATAACCATGTGTATATCATAAAAAAAAAACATTGGTTATGCTTTCCTTTTTTAATTAGAGATTTTTGTTTCCTTTTGTAATTACTATGTATAAAACTTAACAATGAGTTATATACTTACAATGTTAAAAATGATCTCTTCTAAGTTCTTTCTGTGTGATATTGTTATCTCTACTCAAAGGTATTGCTCATTGTCTTTAATTGATGGCAGGAGTTGCAAAGTCCTTGTTGGAATAGTATAATGGAATAAGGGGCTATCTTCAAGCTTATCTCTTCTCACTTCTCCAAGCTCAAGCTCGTTCATGTACTCACATGTACTGTCATGCAAATTTTTGCTTTACTACCTCTTTTTATATTTCATGTATGAAGTTTAGATCAAGTTGGTGATCATTCTTGTTGTGTCGAAGTGTTGTCTTGCCAAATGTTAGTAACAAATAATTCTCTTTTTCTGTGAGGTTGATTTTGGTGAAGCTTTGTGCTTCTAATGAATGATGGTATAAGTGGATACTGAGACCACCAAAATTACAAACTGCATGGTGCATGAAAGTTTTCTAGAGGAAAATATTATTGAAAGTTTAATAACCTTTTCGTTCATAGCCAGAGTTTTCTTTAGACCCTTTTTACAAATTTTCTCATAGAAATTCTAAGAAAGATTTCACATTCTTAGCCATGACACAGACAATCTACTTGAGAATATCACTCATACGTCACACTTTTTTGCTTAAGTTTCTTCTTATACTGAGTATAAGGTCGATCAATTTGTAAGTTATCATTATAGTGGACTTCATCGAAGCTTTGTCTTCCTGATCGAGGCTGTACCCGAATCAAATTTAATGCTCAACTAAGTGCAATATAATACTAGGAAGTGACTCCTAGGTCGTCTCTCAAGGACCAAATGTGGTTCAGTCAATAGGTCGAACACTTGGTGAGGGTGTTTGGTGAAGAGTTTGTGAACGTAGATGAACTAAATTAAAACTAGAATGGAGTGCAACACAGATTTAAAGCAGTTGGTCACTAGCTCAATTACATGCTTCCAATCACAGATTAATAACGATTACCCATTACTCTAACCCAAATCCAACACAAATTACCCAACTAAGTGAAGGGTATTCTGGTCTTCAAAATTGCAAACTAAGCGAATGCAATGCACAAATCTAATCAATTTTGTACCATACAACCCAATCAAATAAGCAAAGATTAAACACCAATTAGGAAACTAAGCGTATATCCAATCTCAAGTACAAAACATATTGAATATTGAGCCAAATCAGAGCAGCAGAATGACAATTAAGGTGCATAAGTCTCATGAATAAACTACTCTAACCTCTAATCCAACATGAATTAATCAACTAAGCGAAGACCAATCATGCTATCATAATCGCGAACTAAGCGAAAGCAACACACCTATTCCATCCATTATGTTCCATACTGATTTATCAACTAAGCGTATACTCATTGCAAGAACACAATCAGATTTAATAGAATGCCAAGTTAGAGCAGTAGAAACACAAGTACAGTCCAGAAATATCAAGGAAACAATGCAAAATCACTAATGACCAGCCAAACACACTTAAGCTAACATTAAAACGAAATTAACACAACCAAACAGAATTGAAAACATTGAAGTAAATGTGGAAAACATTAAAGCCAAACAGTGTTATTAGCTAGGCCGAACGGTACTAACAATGAACTGTGTTTGAGACCGAATGGTTTAAGGCAAGTGTGAGAAGAGGAGAAATGCAGGAAGATTAAGATGTTGAATTGTACAAGTAAGTAAAAGCCGAATGGTATGAAGACAACAAGCGAATGAAAATGAGAATGGAAAGCTAAACGAGTTAATACACAAAAGAGCCGAACGGTATTACACATCAGAATGCTAATCAAAATGCAGAAACTACAACACGTTAGTAAAATTAACAAGAACAAGTCGAACGGTTTCTAACAGCGAAGTGTGTTGGAGACTGAACGATATTATTAGCAAACCGAACGATATTACAGTAAATGCAGCAACAGGAAAACATGCAAAATCAAAACACGACTGAATGAAAATGAACAACAAGCCGAATGGTTCTATTAGTGACCGAACGGTTCAAAGCCGAACAATATTAAAACAACAAAAGGAACACTAGAAACGCAACCCAAACAACAAAACGAAATGGAATGCATCAGACCGAGTAACAACAGAAACTAAAACGCTATTGTGGAGCATAGTTATATTTCAAAATGGAAACAAAAACACCTTTCAAATTAGAAAACGAAATGGGAAAACGAGAGTGAAAGCAAGTGCAGAAACGAAATTCCATTTGGGGAAAAACTAAAATTGAAGAACAACAAACGTAAATGCAAGACAACAATAGGAAACGAAATTCAAATTCCAATTACAACTAGATTCAATACAAAATAGAGAAGATGAAAACAAACCTAAACCCCCAAGGGGGGAAAAGAGAAAACACATCAATGGAGACCCAAAACCTAAGAAGCCAAAACGTGAAAATGAGGGGGAAAGCCAAAGTGAAATCTCATTTTGGGGTTTATAGACCCCAAATTACAAAAATTCCCTTAGTATGGGTTTCTCCTAAAATTAACCTAAAATTAGGTCCAAAGTCATAAAGTTTGACCCCAAAACTAAAATAATTAAAATTACAAAATGAAATTAGACACAATTATCGGCGTGGCCATACCCTTGTTGTTCCAAAATATGTTTCCAAAATTGTCCTATAAATAATAATTGGAATAATTAAGCCTAAATAATTCAAATTAATTAAAATAAGAATTAATAGTCTAATTAAGCCCAAATATTGAAAATGAGACCATAATTAAGAATTAAACACAATTCACTGACACAATTCGGAGCAGAAAGCTAAGTGAATAGTACAAAATAGTGACTCATCACTTCTTTAAGAGGCTTCTTCGAATTCTACCATGTTCATAACTCGAGATGAGAGAGACATTTCTTTACTTAATGGGGTACAATGATGAGTTTGTATTCTTGTATTGTGACAAATGGGAAAGCTCAGTATGAAACATTGTTTCCTTTTCGTGTATAGAATGGCTATGATAGATTCAATTACTTTTGATTTGCAGGAATAAGCAATACTTGCTTTCTTGCATTTGTTGGTTTGGTCCAATCCAATGATACAAAAGGAACTTTTTTTACATGTGTCCTCTTTGACCACTTTGCAATGAAGGTGACCAAGTATTGATCATGCACCTACAACTTTGGGAGTCTTTTTCTTCTTTCCTTTACCAGATTTGAAGGAATTGTACAAAACAAAATACAAGAAAACCAATGAAAGAAGAACAATGACATGATTAAAGTAATATAGAACAAACTCTATTATGATAGACTCGTTGTTGTTCATTTGTCACAACATATATAATATAGAATTCTTTCAACGAGCAATCACGTAACAATTTTATTTTAATGAAATAGTAATATCTTAATGATTTAATAAAACAAAAAAATTATAATTAAAATATTAATACATTGTCATGTGATAAATTTGCAAAAAAAAGGTCTTAATTGCATGTGAATATATATTTTAACCCATTGAAATTGAATAAATTCTGTCGTGGGACAAATATTAATATGTACACATCAAATCAATATTCGAGTATATGGTCATTCAAGTCCAAAATAATGCATTCAAGTATGTAAATGACCACTAAATTATTTTAATTATAAGTGCACTAGCTCATTTTGTCTTTATCATTGTTAGAAAAGTAGCCTTATATCTCAAACCAAGAGGGGGGAGGGGTGAATTGAATTTTAAAATTTTTGAAAGATCTTGAATCTTGAAATCAATGATAAAAAATGTTTGAATCAACCAAGTAAAGAAAGATGAAAGAAAGACTAAAACACACAAGATTTATACTAGTTCAACTATTCACAAGCCGACATCTAGTCTTCCCTCAACAACCTTAGTTGAGGGGTAATCCATTAATTCAATATTTGAGTTTAAGAATACAATGATACCCTCAATTGCTATCCTCACCACTCTCAAATATGAAAACATCAATACAAGAAATGATACGCTCACTCTCAATCAACACGAGAGATGCTACACTCAATCTCTAACCTGGCCTACCCAACACAAGTACCTCACATCAATTGAATAATAACTTGATTATATTACGCTCAACTAGTGTAGAAATATCAGAACATATGAAGTCCAATGTGACTTGAATGATTTCTTGATTGCTTGATCACCAATGAAACTTCAAAACCTCCGAGAACACTTCTTGAGAAAACACGTACTCAAAACTCAAAGAGAATACTAATATATGCCAATTAAAACGTTAAAGAGTAAGGTCTCAAGTCTGATATATATAGAAAATCAGATTTTCTCATAATTTAATCGATTAGGTTTATAATGTAATCGATTGTCTTTCTTTCTATTTTAATCAATTATGTCACTTATATAATTGATTATATTGAGAGTTAAGCTTAATACTGCTTCTTTCAACTAACCAAACAAATTAGGTTATTAGCATAATGGATTAGACCTTTATTTCTGTTTAATCGATTATGTAACTTATATAATCGACTATTTTAACATTATGCCTAGTTTCACTTCCATTTTCCTTTTCTAACAGATTATGTTATCTGTATAACAAATTATTCCTTTCTCTCTATTTTAATCGATTATGCAACTTATATGGTCGATTATAACAGATAGTTTTGACCTATTTTTTCATTCTACGTGTTCTGGCTTAATTTAATGGATTAGATTACTTATGTAATCGATTAATACTACCAGAAAAATGTATTCTTGATCTGTTTAGGCCTATTTCATTCATCCTTTCATGTTTAATACATCTAGCACAAACATGGTTATAGATTTAGACATTTGTTTACTAATTATGTTGTGCAAGGATGATTAAGACCATTTCTATACATTATTAACAATTCATCATCAAAATCCAATATATTTAGGAAATGCTCCTCCTATCAACAATATGTCCCTTTTTTTATGATGACCAATTTCTTCCATCACTTCTCCCCTTTTGGGTAGTAACAAAAAAGGGAAAACAAATAAGTATGGATTCAACAAGAAATGCATCAAGTAATTTAAAACCAGTTTTGACATATGATGCTCCCCTATAAAAAAAATAAATGCACTAAGAATTTTCATAGAGGTACCAATCAAACATATATACAAGCAATGATTATTCAATCACTTATGACCAACTTTTTAACTATATGTTCTAAATTTTTCAAGTACTAATGAATATCAGTTTTGTGATCAAGTGATGAAATGGAATTTTAGATATGGCAATGTGCATAATTGCTTGAAGTAGAGAATAAATTGCAATAGTATAAGCTACTTAATATCCAATAATATAAGGCATAAGCATTCCAAGTGCAGTTTGCAGTACTTAAATCATATATGATTTTTAAATGCAAGCACAAAGTAGTATGACAAAATTACTAGTTATTATGCAGTAGAATTAAAGTTTTGGTATAAGCATATGAGTAGTATAAGAATATCTCCAGGCACAATGAAGTTCAAATGTGATTTCAAAATTGATAAAGCATATAATGTACAATATGCTCAAAATAGATATATGGATTAATCTAATGTAACCAATTGTGTGTTCAATATATGTGCAACTAGATGTCCTAGATACACCAAAAAATAAGAAATATCATTTTAATGATCAACTGACACAATTTTGAGATAATCCATACATTTCCCACTTATGAAACGTCATTAAAATCAATTATACTCTTAGTGACTAGATTTTGTACAAATATCAAAGTGCAGAGTTGTTAATTTAAGTACTAATGACAAATATAATATTCCAAGTTCAAGGTAAAACTAGTATAATGATGTTACTAATCATTATGTACCAGTGTTCTAGTAATTATAACCAATTACTCTAACATCAGACCTATACATTAGAGTTACACTTTCAAAATCTTTGTTCTATCTAGTCAGTATGAATTCAAAACTCGAGAAGTGATATAATATACAATGAATTCAAAAACATATTTCTAATATACTATTTCAATGAATTTTATACATTACAGAAACCGTTTCACTCAACTAATCATATAACCATAATAAATAAATGACTAGCTAATCGATTATACTTATTTTAATCAATTAGATGTATGCAACAATGGGTAATCAAATACCAGTTAATCATTATAAACATGCAAAATCATCTTCTAGATGTCATATTATACCAGTAAAATTCTCAATTTCAGAGTTCAAAAGTTAAACATACAAGATTATGTGAAATAATAACTCCAAAATATTTAATGGTAATGAACATGGAATCAATACCACTTATTATCATATCAATGTACTAAAGAGAAGCAATTTGATGACTTTCTGAGATAATAATAACATACTTAGACTTCTAATGACCTTAAATAAGCACAATACTAGCTTACACAAAATTCTAAAGCTTATACTGATTCTAGAGATAAGAATTAACAATCATCAAACAGTAGAATTTTCCAATGTCATATTTAAAATGCTAAACATAAAATATGTTCTGAATTAAAATACTTGTAACAGAAGTAAAATCCTAATCAACTAACACACAAAATGCTAGAGTACCAGAGTTTAAAGCCTTATGGCTTAAGGAGTACAAATTTTCAATAAAATTTTAGTGGTAGATCAAATATCTCTGTTGATGCAATTTTGTATAACTCTAAAGTTCCTTAATTTAATTTGATAAGCCTCTTACACTAGTGCAAAAAATGCCTTTAACGTCACCCTTTAGATGTTCGACCCCCGAATATCCAATGTAAAAAATGACTAGTCACATATTCGTAAATAAAATAACTACTTAGACGTCGGCTAGGGGGGTCACGGACGTCTAAATACTCATATACGTTGGCCCCCCTAAATGGACTCCAAAACTATACGAAAAAGAAAACAATAATTTTTTATTCCTTATAGATGTCGGGGTGTCGGGGAGATGACGTATATAGCCTATTTAGACGCCGGCCCCCATATCAGATGCCATATTGATCGGCCCAGAATCCAAAAAGTCACTTTTTGATGCCATTTAGACGTCTGATCCCGCCTCTTTAACGTCTATAGACTGTTTAAACGTCGCCCCCCTTCCCCCGACGCCAAATGGCCTACGAAAAGTGACCTTTGCATTGCCTATAGGTGTTTGCTACTCAGCACTGACGTCTAAATAGGGCTTAGACGTCAGCCACTCCCATCCCAAACGTCCAAAGTATGCACCTAAATTAATTTTTAAATCCTTCAAACGTCGGCTAGTCAGGGGAGTAGACATGTAAAGCCATTTAGACGTCGGCTAGGGGGCGCCGACGTCTAATGGTCTACTATTACCAAACCCGCGCACGAGGCAGCAATTACATGCACTCATTGTTCATCATCTTTCTCGCGTTTTCTCTCCATGGGCTACGATTTTAAGGTTTGTTTTCTCACTTTTGCACCGTTTAAAACTAATTTTATTCTGATTGCATTACTCTTTGATGAATTATCTTTCACTTGAACCGATTAAAATGCGTTTTCGTTGAGTCTTGGTGCAGTTTTGCTCATGTACTTTGGCAGCGTTCTTGGGGCGGCGATTTCTTACGTTTTGCACTCCTCCATTTCCCTCCACTACGTTTTTAATCTATTAAGAAGGTTAGTGTTCTTGTTTAAAAGTTTTTGTCTATGCATGTTATTGGCTTTTAGAATTGCATGTTATTGGCTTTTTGATATGCATGTTATTGGCTTTTGGATATTCATGTTATTGGCTTTTGGATTTGCAGGTTATTGGATTTTGGATATATGCAATGTTATTGGTTTTTGGGTACGCATGTTATTGGCTTTTTGGATTTGCATGTTATTGGCTTTCGGATATGCATGTTGTTGGCTTTTGGGTATGCATGTGATTGTGTTGTTAGTTAAAACATGTGATAAATTTTGTTGTGTTATTATGATTAACATGTTATATTATAAGTACGAAATCATTGAGTGAAACTTAGCTCTCGTTTGAAATTTAACACTAAACGATTAATCTTTTAATAGTTTGTGTTAAATTTTGAATATTCCGATTGGATAGTTTAGGGAAAATGATTTTTCATAATTTGTTATAACATGTAAGTTGGAGTTTACGGATAATGATTGATAAAATTTTGGTTGATATTATTTGTGTTTCTTCTCTGGATGCATATTTGATTGTGGTCATCCCTGACCACTCTCCTTTCGTGTATTCCGGAGACCAATACGAAATGCTGCCGAAATCTTATCAAATTTATCATGTTAGACTTCTTTGCATGTGTCTTAGAAAATTATGAAAAATAATTTTTCTGAATGGGTAGGGCCTAACCTTGTGAGAGTTCAAAAATTGAGACTGATGAAATATGTTATGAACATAGTATGGATCGAAGCTGGATGAGTGAACGTTGCATCAATGAAGAATATGAAAAGGGTGTTTTAGAGTTCTTGCAATATGTTGAAAAAAATGCAAAGTTTGTGAACGGGACATATTTTTGTCCTTGTGTTTGTTGTCTTAATTAAATACTCTAAGACTTAGGCAATATGCGTGACCACATATTCATGTTCGACATAAGGAGAACTTATACCGTTTGGATTTGGCATGGAGAAGTACTAGACCAGCTTACCACGTGACGAGGAACTGATTATGATGAAGAATGATTGAGTGATAATTTAGAGGACATGATACGTGATGTTAGTAAAGAGAATTTTGGAAGAGCTAATTTGTATGATTCGCTTATAAATGATTCAGAGCAACTGCTATACCCAGGATGCTCGAACTTTACACGTTTATCTACAACTTTGAAGTTGTTCAGCTTAAAAGCAAGGAATAGATGGACCAACAAAAGTTTCACTGAGTTGTTGAAGTTGTTGAAGGAGATGATTCAAGAAAATAATACTCTACCTATTCGTAATTACAAGGCAAAGAAAATTTTATGTCCAATGGTTCTTGAATATCAAAAGATACATGTTTATCCTAACTGATTGTGTTTTGTACATAAAGGATTTTGCTTCACTAAAGTATTGTCCAACATTTGGTTTATCACGGTTTAAAAACAAACACTAATGATGAAGATAATGATGGTGCACCTGCTAAGGTGATGTGGTATTTGCCTATAATACCTATGTTCAAACATATGTTTTCTATTAAAGAAGATGCAAAGAACCTTAAATGGCACGTTGTCGGAAGAAAGTGTAATAATCTTCTTCAACACCCAACTGATTTGCCACAATGGAAAAAGTCAATGAAACATTTCCAGATTTTGGTGCAGATCCAAGAAACTTAAGACGCCCTTACAACTGATGGTATGAATCCTTATGGGAACTTAAGTAGCAAACACAGTTCATGGCCAGTTATGTTGATGATATACAATCTTTCTCTTTTGTTGTGCATGAAGAGAAAATATGTGATGTTGTCCATGATGATATTGGGTCCTAGACAACCTGGAAATGACATTGATGTCTACTTGAAATCTTTAATTGATGATTTGAAAATGTTGTGGGAAGAAGGGGTCGAAGTGTTCGATTCAGATGTTCAAGAAACATTCTGTTTGCTGCACCGGAAGATGAAAGCTGACTTGGAAAAATGCTTCAAGGGTAAGTGTTTCTCTTTTTATATTTCAAATTCATGTTGACCTTCAATTTTTATGAAATATAGTTATATTAATATAACCTTGTGTTTTCAATGTAAATAGAGTTATGGGTAAAGCCCGAGGTCAGTTAGTTCAAATCTTGTATCCAAAGGTTGTAAGTCATTTATAGTTATATTTCTAGATTTTCTATGTTATTGAATGATCTAAATGCTTGACTATTTAGTTTGTCATTTTAGTATAACAAGCAGCTAGATTCGTGGGAATGTAGCTACTATGTGATGTCTTGGATTAAGACCATTATTCGAGCTGCCATTATAGATAACTGGATTGAGATAATGATTTTTACCTTCAATACAATTAAAATAAAATTCATCTTTGAACATATGAAAACTTAATGAATCTTTTTTCATTTTGCAATGCTTTAAGAGTACATTTCCTATCTAGAGGACGCAATTAAGAAGATAAGACAAGAGTGGGCAACTTATCTTCTCCAAAGATGTACCTAGGAAGATTTTTTATTGTTGTTGAACATTTACATTTAGTTTAACTTTAAGTTTTGATAGTTTAGGTTTTGGATTGTTTTTTAGTACTTTGTTCCCTTGAAACGCAGATTATATAATTTATTATGTTGTTCTGGAACAATTTTATGTTTCTAAGGTGTGGTTTTATTATAAAAATAAATTAATTTAAAAAAACACCCAGTAGATGTTTGTTAGTGCACTATCAGACGTCTATTAATGTCTGTCAGTGCACACACAGACGTCTAATATATTAAAGTGACTAAATTCATTCCAGGGGTCTTAAACGTCAGCTACCACATAGTCAGATGTCTATATAGACACTGATTTGTACTTTCTCACGTCTATATAGACATCTGAGTTACATAGTGCGACGTATAGACGTCTATCTGTGGAGCCCGACGTCCCATTAACGTTACCCAATAAGACGTCGGGGAGAAGTTGTAATATTGTTACAACAAATTTTATGTAACAGATTGCACTACTAACATAATCGATTATTTTGCGTCAAAAATGATGAAAACTATATATTGACTCATTGTTTGAATTTCTGTGACTTTTGATTAATCAACATTTTCATACTTGACTGTTTTGATATTCGAAAGTTTACAGATTACTCAATACGCTCCAAGAATCAAGAACGCAAAGGGTTTGGAGAATCTTGAAGAATTCTTGTGAAGCATTTTGTGGATTACATTGACTAACCGCATTAGCACGACTGAAGGTGCATCTGTATTAATTAGGAGAGAAGAATTGCAATCTTTGACTTACTGTTTCCCTAGACGTGCGCGTTAGGAAGAAGAGTGGTTCGCTCTTGACTTTGAGAGGGGATTCTCAAAGGGTTTTCTGCAACAAGACCGTGGGGTGTTGTGTTTGCAGGTGTTGTTGTTTCTATTTTTGATTGTTGAGTGTGAAATGTGTTTAGTTTTAGGAGGGTGTATTCACAGTAAAACCTTTGGTGTAATTCTTCAATCATTATAGTGAAATATCCTTCAATTTGTGGTTGATTGGAAGGGTCAATGGATGTAGACATTGAGGCCGAACTAGGATAAAAACTATGTTTGATTTTCTCTCTATCTCTTTACATTTGCATTTACTGTTTCGTTAAACACATATTTGCTTATCGCACAAGAAAGTTTTCAAGAACATTATATTTTGCAAAAAAGATTTGAAAAGTGCAAGTTTTTATAAAACACCAATTCACCCTCCCTCTTGGTGTTGAGAAACAAGCCTCGTTAATTCTAACAATTGACACCAGAGCTGGTTTTCAAAAGTTATTTGAAAAAAAAATTGATTACGCTTTTTGTATAATCGATTAGTTTATCATGAAATGACTTTTGTTTCTCAAACCTTCGGTGAAGGTGCATCCACAAATAGACCACCTCTATTTGCTTGCGAAAACTATGCTTTTTGAAAAATTATAATGCAAATCTTTCTTGAGTCAGTAGACAAAGGTATGTAGGATGTTTTTTTGAATGGTCCCTTTGAATCCACTCAATTAATTAATGGAAAACCTGTTTTGAAAAACTTTTCTGAGTGGAGTCAAGAGGAAAACAGAAGAGCACAGTATGATGTTAAAGCAAGAAATGTTATTGCCTCTACTCTTACTATGGATGAGTTTTTCAAGGTTTCACAATGCAAGAGTGCCAGAGAGAGGTGGGAAGTACTTGAAGTTACACATGAAGACACAAATGAGGTAAAGAGAGCGAGAAAGAACTCCTTGGTAAAAGAGTACGAGATGTTCGTAATGAAGGCTAGAGATACCATATATGATGTGTAGAAGAGGTTTACTCACATTGTCAATCACTTGATGGCTCTCGACAAAGTTTTTGAAAAGGAGGAAATCAACATCAAGATTTTAAAGAGTCTTAACAGGAGTTGGCAGCCAAAGGTAATAACCATATCTGGATCTAAAGATTTAACTAACATGAATATATATAGCTACACTATTGGTAAGCTCAGGGGGTATTTTAAAGTATAATGAAGCTTTTAACAGTAAGAAAAAAGATAAGACATGAAAAGTAAATAATGATATAATCTATGTTTGTTGTTGACCAATAGTGGTGTGGTTTTGAGAGTTCTTGGTCCTCTTCCTGTTGCAAACCCAAATCCATGTTATGACCTCCAAAATGACAGTAATGATAGTCAGAGATATGACTAAGCCCAAATACTTCTTCTTCCACCCATTGTGAGCATTCAAAATGTCAAAACCTTTTAACACATTCCATATGACCAAGGCAATAGTTGCGTAACCAACTATGTAATGAAAAATGTTCCAAAATATTTTGTACTAGTGATCTTTCTTGGGCCTATAAAACACAGCAACACAAACTTGTGCAAACAAAAGACACATTAGAGTGATTCCAATGCATCAATGAAGAGCATGATGAACCCCGTAGTGATTTCCAATATATAGACCACTCCCAAACCCAACAATGGCGACCAAGAAGGCCAGTGATTGGCATGCTCGATGCAAGTGAAACCAAGTGCCTTCCAAACCATCAAACACCTTCAAGTAACGACCCACCATCACTCTAATTGACATCATTATTCCCCAACTCACAGTATTCAAAATTCCACGAACCTGCATAATTCACAAGCTCAAAAAATACTCCAACTTAAAATAGGTAAATATGAAAATACAAATTATTTCTTACGTTTCTCAACATGGTTCATGAGTTCACATCTTTAGTGGCTTTAGAAACCTTGCTGAATATGAAATCAATGGTCCACAGGATTGAAGATTATAGGATGAGAAAGAATAAGGTCTGAGGGTGCCATCGTCAGAAACCACACCCTCTTGCCATGCATGGTTCACCATAGTCTTGTTGGATGGAAGTTGAAAACTTGCAAAGATGATGATGCAGCCATTTTAGTATGAAGTAGAAAGGCTATAAACTGAAAAACTAAGATTACCCTCTTGTAGCATTGTCGCATAACTGGTTATTGGAGATGTGTATGCTCTGATGGTGCCATTTGATTTATGAACTGCGATGAATGATTGTGAACCCAACATGCCCTTTGAGGTAGGATTGATGGCCCATGCAACTCAAGTTGAATTCTTTGCATTGGCCTTGTTGAATGCAACATTGACTACACCTGACGCAGGATGATAATTCCAATGTAACAAGGATTCAAGAACAGGAAGATCCTCACAAGCTGCATAGTTGATGTTCTTTGAAAACCTGTATGAATTGCATGATTATGAGATGTTAGGACAATGATAGCAACTAAAAATAACAAGAAAAATATTATGTTTTGAATGAGAGTGAATTCAAATTTTGTATGATTTAAATTCATAATTTATAAAAGATGTAGTTATACATTTTAAAAACATACTTTTCAACTAAATATAAGCAAAAATAACAGTAATAGAAAAAAAAAAATTGATTCACGTAATAAATGATTTTTTTCAAACCCAATATAAATTACATCAATGTGAAGTGGTAAGGACAATAATGACAACTATAAATAAACAATTAATACTTTAACTTAACTAAATTAAACTAATTTTACAATTAAGTGATAATCACATGTCACGTATATACATACATATAAATAAACAATTAATATAAGCGTATAAACGACAAGATTCAAACAAATGACAAACATATGAAATACCTATATTAGGAATGTCATATCAAATACTAATAGCTAATCTAATAATAAACTTAGATCAATAATGAGTCTAAGATTTAAAGGTTATACTTTTCACCCCAAATATATGCAACACAAATAGAAAAAGAAAAATGGTTATTCCCATGATAAAATATATTGTATAAAAACCTGTATAAGTTGCATGATTGTGAAGTGGTAGGAACAACAATGGCAACAAGCAATGTGAACAAAAAAACTGTGTTTGCAGTAAAAGCCATAAGAAGAAGAACTAAGAATTGAGAAAAAAACAATTAACTTCAAATTTTGCAAAGATATTTGAAGGTGAATAAACAATAGTTACACATGTATTTATAGGTTTATAAGATTGATAAATAAAGATATATTATATTATCTACCAATTCAAAATATTTTTTCAAAAGATTTTTGTTTTTTTATCTTTTTATCTTAAAAGTGGATTTTTTATTTATTTTCTATATCTAGTGTAACATCCCAAAATACAGTAATTACCATAATCAGAATTAATTACATTAAAACAGTAAAACAGTGCAGTCTTTACAATAATGGATCAAGGTTCCAAAGCCGAACGGCTTATATACAGAAAATACCATTTACGAAACGGAAATAAGGAAAGTCTAGAACGAACGGTTTTACAAAATATTTAACCGAACGTCAAAATGAAATCTAACATTTACAATCCTATCATAACGAGCGTTCTAAGGCTCGGCTTTTACTTCCACCTCGACCAAATTCTCTTCTTCAATAACGTCTTCCAGAGTGGCCTCGCCTTCTGCTCACATCCACACGGATGATCATTGCAAGACAGGACGAACGTACATAGACAGTAGACAACACAAGGAAAAACAAAAGGGTAAGCTTATATAATTTAAATTATACATCAACACATACAATAAACATATCATTCCACACAAGCGCATAGTTTTAACATATAACAATCATGTAACATTATATAAATATATATATATATATATATATATATATATGACGACCGTCCGGACTGTATGATCTGTGTAGTTACAAGCGTCCTTGCACTCGAGTGATGTAGTAACCGGGATACACCTAATCAGCTGCCACTCGAGGTTAGTCCGTTCTTACGTCGCCCATGTTAACTTATGGACTAAGGACATCCTGCCATTCACACGCATGACTTACCCTCTCTACGTGAGAAGAGTAATCACTGAATATCAGGATGGACAGCGAGTCTTAACTTATCCACAGTCATACTTTACCAAATTTAATATTTAACATATCTGAGACGTTCCTCCTTGGAACGCTCGTCCAAAATCCATAATCATAGAATCACTCCATATAGTGTTCACACTGTAATTTCTTATGATTTATCATCAATTTCATCTTTAACTTTAAGAGTATAAAAGTACGAACGTTCAATCCTTTGAAGAATTAGGACGAACGTCCAAATAAAATACTGGATGGACGAACGCGACTCTCTGTTTGGTCAGTTAAATGAACTGACTCTTATTGAAGGTATAATGATACTTAGAAAAATTTCATAATATAGATCTTGGGCCAGATTTAATGTACCAAAGATGGTCAATGACACAGAGAATTTTCTTTGAAGACGTTTGCATATGAAGAACCGATGCCAGTTTTGAACGAACGTAAGAGGATGAATATTGAAATGTTGGAACGAACGCTATTTTATCAAAGTGGTTATTCAATATGACGATCGCTCTTTAGGACGAACGCTTGGTATAAGACCGAGCGCTATTTAGAACGAACGCTTGGTATAAGACCAAACACTATTTAGAACGAACGCTTGGTATAAGACCAAGCACTATTTAGAACGAACACTTGGTATAAGACCAAGCACTATTTAGAACGAACGTTCGGTATAAGACCGAACGCTATTTAATTCAGTATTATTTAATTAAGGCGTACGACAAATCTATGTTGAGCCGAACGCTCAAACATAGTAATTCAATGAAAACGCTCGTTCTCAAACCGAACTCTTCCCAAATGAAAGAATTCTCTTCTAAGTCTTTTTCAGGGAAATCGAACAGTATAAGACCGTTCGATAATGTGCGTAATTTATCATAGGGAATTTATCAGATCCAGATTTTCACTATCTTAAATTTAACATTTATTCATACGATTTAAACTCTATGAATTCTTATCCACATTAATTTTCATACTTTATAACATTAATTCACATCATCAAATCCAACTATATACTACTCGTTCATCCTTCATACGCATCAAAATCAACATGCAGTACAACCAAATCAAAAATCATGTTCATCCAGTACAACAGGTTTCGTTCAAACATATCAAATCAGCACATATACATATATTTCATACAGATAGACCATAACATGCTTTCATACAATCGTACAAGTATAATTTAAATATATAAGCTTCCCTTACCCGGATCAGTATACGAACTTCCTAAAGCAAGGTATGGTGCGTCCTCTAACAGCGTTCTACCCTCATTTTTACTAAACACTTTCACTTGATCTAAACACCAAAATCAGAGATGACTCAGATATAATCCATGCATGAACCCAGAACTTGTTTTCGCATGAAACCATAATGGACGAACTACTAGAGAAGAGTACTTACCAGCTCAGATTCTAATTCTGTTCGGTCCAGAATAACGTCCGCGTCTCCGAGAACGTTCCTACGGTTCTGAAATGAAATCGGAGGAGAAGGGAATGAATTACAGTAGAGAGAAGGTGAACTGGTTCTAGAGAGAAGGTGGAGAAAAATGGAGAAATCAGTTTTGAGGAAGAAGGTGAATGCATGCAAAGAATGGGAAGGAGTGTTTTCAGAAAATTAAATTCTCTTTCCCAAGTCAAACGGACGTTCATTCACACGCGGACACCTGTCTTCCACTACTGATTTTTAGAAGGTTCCAGCATGACACATGGCAGATGAGTGGCAGAGAGTGTGAGTGGATTTTTAATGTTCTGAGTAATGGCATGGGTGCGTTTTTCAATGCTTGGCATAGTGGTTTAATTACATTAAATCTGATTGGACAGGTGTTTTGCAGAGTTAAATATCTAGAGTCTTACATCTAGTCAGGAAAATATTTGAAATTCATAAAAATAATTTTATAGGTTTATAAGTTTGATTAATAACATTTAAAATATCTTTTTGAATGAATATTTATCTTGAAAGGTAAAATGATAATTTTTTTTATATTTAAAAAAGTTAAGATCAAAAACTCAATAAAATATTTTTATTAAAATATGTTCTAGTTTGTATTTAATTAAAATTTATAGAAAATATATTTTTACTAAAATATAATTTTCAATTGAAAGATTAGTTTGTTTTTAATTAAATTTATACAAAAATCCAAGCGACTATAATATTCTCCAAATAAAATAAATTACATATCAACTAGAAATAAGAAAATTAAGAAAAAAAGTTGACATATACATATATATATATATATATATCGTAAATAAAAATTTAACATATATATATATATATATATATATATATATATATATATATATATATATATATATGGTATAGTATCTATTTTGGTCCTAATTTTGGTTGGAAATATTTTAAAATGGTCCCAATTTTTTTGTTGTTGTTTAATGTTGTCCTAAAAATAAGAAGCTGAACTCTGATTTTATGATATGCATAATAATGTTATTATTTTATCTATATTTGATGAACATATATTTGGGATAAAAAGTACGTTATTAAGATTTTTCTAATTTTGAAAAGAATATATTTTCAATTTTTTAAGATAGGAAGATAAAAATTATTTTAAAAAGATATTTTAAATTTTTATATAAGATAAAAATATCTTCATTCATAAACCATGTAAACCTATAAATATAGGTGTCATTTAGTGTACTTAGACTCAATTTTAACATTGATTATTTTCCTCTACTTTCTTTTCTTTTATTATGAGTTCAGTTGAAAATACAATATTCTTGTTGTTAACATTTTTAGTTGCTAGCATTGTCCCTAGCATCTCACAATCATGCAAATCATACGGGTTTTCAAAACACATCAATTATACAGTTTGTGAAGATTTTTCTGATCTTGAATCCTCATTGTATTGGAATTATCATCCTTCATCAAATATAGTCGATGTTGCATTTAACAAAGTCAACACAAAGGATTCAAATTGGGTTGCATTTGCCATCAATCCTACTTTAAATGGCATGCTGGGTTCACAAGCATTCGTTGCAATTCATACATCAAATGTTACCATCAGAGCATGCATATCTCCAAAAACCAGTTATGTGACAATGTTACAAGAGGGTAATCTCAGTTTTTCAGTTTATAGCCTTTCTGCTTCATACACCCTTAGGCCTCACTCTTTCTCACTCTCCAATCTTCGATCCTATGGAACCATTAATTTCATATCCGACAAGGTTTCTAAAGTCACTAAAGATGTGAACTCACAAACTGTGTTGAGAAACGTAAGAAATAATTTGTATTTTTATATTTATCCATTTTAAGTTGAAATGTGTTTTGAGCTTGTGAATTATACAGGTTCATGGAATAATGATTCCTATTGGAGCGATGATGGGTCGTCACTTGAAGGTGTTTGACGATTTAGGAGACACTTGGTTTCACCTACATCGAGCATGCCAATCATTGGCCTTTTTTATCGTTATTGTTGGGTTTGGGACTGGTTTGTATATTGGAAAACATTATGGGGTTCATCATGCTCCTCTTCAATGCGTTGGAATCATTCTAATGTGTCTTGCATCTGCACAAATTTGTATTGCTGTGTTTTTTGGGCCTAAGAAGGATCACAAGTACAAAATATGTTGGAACATATTTCGTTACGTAGTTGGTTACACAACTATTGCTTGACCACATGGAATGTTTTAAAAGGTTTTGATATTTTGAATGTTGAGAATATGTGGAAGAAGAGTTATTTAGGCATAATCATATCGTTGGCTACCATTGCTATCACTTTGGAGGTCATAACACGAATTTTAGTTTGCAACAACAGGATCACAGAGTCTTAAGAGCATGCTACCATTAGTCAACAACAAACATCGATAGATATCAATCTTTACTTTTTATGTCTTCTTTTTTTCTTTTGTTTTAAAGTTTTATTCTATTGTAAAATGTCCTTTTTCTTTTTTTATATGTTTGACCTAAATTTAGAGGATTTTATTGTTGTATTGGATTTCTAAATTTTATGATAAAAATCAAAACAAGTTTTACTATATTATTATTTTCAAAATTATCACATCTTATGACTTGCAACATTGAATATATCTCACCTTATGTTAGTTTTGCTAAAGGTTGCATGTGCATTAATTACGTATTATTTGTTTTCATAAAAAAAAATATATCATGTTGATCCTAGAGTTTTTTTAGTCTCAATATTTGATCTCAATTTGTGAAAATTGATAAAATTTGGTCCTGATTTGTGAAAAATTGATGTCATTTGGTCCTTTTTGTTAAATTTTTTAAAATGGATAAACGATTTTTCATCAAAATTGAAGCTGTTAATAACTATTTTGTTGGTGTAATATATAATATTAGTGTTATTTTTAATGAAAAGTCCATTGTGTCAACAAATTTAATGACAAAAACTAAATTACATGAATTTTTCACAAATTATAACTAAATTGTATAAATTTTCACAAAATAAGATCAAATTGAGACTACAAAAATTAAAGGATAACTCAATAATTTTGGACAAAAACAGGATCAAATAAGTAATTAAATCTAATTAAAAAAATCTCTTATTTAAAAAAGAAAGCATGTAACTCATTGTTTTTTTTATGAACTTGGTTATCTGTCCATACATTAGGAAGAGTCTCTTTAATTATAAAACATAGGTTATTAGATTAAAACAACGTTAATACATTCACACCAATATGTATTATTTGTTTAAGAATTTTTCTCCTTCATTTACCATAATGTCCTTCTATTTACCCCCTTTTTTCTCATTGGGAATATTTTTTTTTCTGTCAATTTTAATTAGGGTTAAATATGTTTTTAGTCCCTAAACTATTGGTCGTTTTTTGTTTTCGTCCCTATTTCAAAGTAAGGTACAATTTAATCCTCATTCTTTTCGAAACGTTCGTTTTAATCCTCGGAATTTTGGTTTTAGTCCTCGTTTTGTTGCTAAATGAGGATCAAATTTTTAAACAGTATTAGTTTTCGAGGACTAAAACAAACGTTTTCGAAAAGAATGAGGACCAAATTGTACCTTATTTTGAATGAGGGACGAAAACCAGGCCAATAGTTTAGGGACTAAAAACATATTTAACCCTTTTAATTACTTTCTACATGTTAAATTAAGGCTTGAATTGAAATTATATATGTAGTTAATTCGGAGTGTTGAGGGTAAGAATATAACTATAATTAGTGTTTGAAATGTAAGGCGCTGAATTCAAACTTATATATGTGTTTAATTAATATTAGTCGTAACAAATATTATACTAGTTATTTAGGGGATATATATATATATATATATATATATATATATATATATATATATATATTATAATAATAATAATAATTTATTTGAATTAATTAAACTGTAGAGAATTAAAATTTTAAACCGATAGTTATTTTAAGGTTATCAGAAATTAACTTGATAATATATTTTTATGTTATACTTTTATTTTTTAATCTATAAATATTGAATAGATAAAATTTTTAGTTATAAACAAATTTGTTTTATCCAAAATATATTTTCGTTGAATGTAGATAATATATTAATCTCATTATATCTTAAAATCAGAGATAAGAACTTATACTTCTAATTTTTTTTTTCATACTTTTATTTTATTATCTTTACGTTTGAATACATAAGATTTAAAACTTTTATTTTATCTTAATATTTTATTAATGAATTAAAATAGTCATCCTGACCAAACCAAGTTAAAAATTTATTGATGTAGTGAATGACATCATCTCGTGTATCCATGATAGTACCTTCTACTCTTAGGACAACAGGTAAGGTCCTACATAGATAATTTCTACTACTACCATATCCTTAACAAAAAATCGGACCAAATACCGGTTGAATACCCATTTAAAAATTACCTGGGAGTTTTTTAAAACCTACAAGTTTCTAGTGATACGCGTGTAACATCCGATTTAATCCTAAACAAAGGCATGTCATACTTGACAGTTAATAACATAGAATTTATAATATATATATATATATATATATATATATATATATATATATATATATATATATAATTACATAATTATAAAAAAAAGTTAACCATATTAACATAATATATATACAAGAGAGTTTTTCCCCAAAACTATACATTATGTTGAATATAAAGAAAAAAGATTAATCACTCTTGTATTGAATACACACATAGGGTCCTCTACTTATAATAGAAGAAATATGGGTTAAGACCAAAATGAAAATAAAAAATAATAACAAACTAACTAAAGATAAAAGATAATATATCTAACACCCTCTCAAGTTAGTGCATACAAATAGTATCTATGAAGCTTGTTGCTAATATAATATGTAAAGACTTAGTGAAAATATATCCTTCTGGGTGATACCAAATTGTTAGTGATTTGCGAAGACGACATAGAAAACGAAATATCAACCCAAAAGACTTCCCTTGAGCAATAAATCTGGGAGGTTGCTTCATGTAAATCCCTTCTTGCAAATCATCGTTAAGAATGCATTATTGACATCCAATTGATAAAGAGGTCATTTTTGAAGAGCCACCATGACCATAAATAAACTAACAAAAGTCATCTTTACCACGGGAGAAAAAACATATATGGATAGGTCAAACGCAATGGTGACAAAAGGGAGGTCAAAAGAGACAACAATAGAAGAAGCCATGGATGAACAAGAGAGAGAAACCTTAAAAATTCAAGATTCTCCAATCAAGACACAAGAAAAAGGAAAAAAGAGTAATATTGATGCTTGAGAGGAGAAGGGACGTGCGACCACGCACGATGATTCTGAAAGAGGAAAAAGAGCGACCTCGACGCTTTGAATCGTTGCCTAAAAGGAGACGAGATGTGCTTCCAGGCACGATGGAAAATAGAGCAAAACCACAACTTCAAAAGGCGTTGAAAGCACGTAGGAACTCCGATGAAGGCATCATTGATGACACGATGGTCGTCTAGTTGAGGCGATCAAAATCGTGTGATCGTCGGTCGAAATTTAAACTTCGATAGTTGCAGCGTTCGACAATGGTGCCGTCAACAATGGCAGACGACACCGTCACCGACAGCGGCGAGTGTAATGGCAGAGGCAACATAATTTTTTTCTCAAAAGAACCTTAGGCTTAAGATACCATGTTGAATATAGTGAAAACTATGTATGAGATTAATCTCCCTTGTGTTAAATATACACAGAGTTCTTTATTTATATTAAAAGAAATATGAGGTAAGCCTAGAATACAAATAAGAAATAATAATAAACAAACTTAAGATAAAAGATAAATATAAAATAAAGATAATATATCTAATACATTACACCAAAACAAGTTATATATCTTAAGGGATCAAAACTCAAGCTCCTCAACATCCAGTGGTGCATCCACTCTTGAATCATCCTCTACTTACACCACAAAGATGATCACTGCAAAAAAAAAAAGACAAAACACAACAATTAACAAAACATATAACAGGATAAGCTACTTAAGAAAGAGATACAGATAACACAATATACCAGGTCATTTAATTTATACATGAGATATAGTTACAGCCATAAAAAAAGATCATACATACAATTATACTTTTCTACTCTCAACTTGTCCGAATAAGTGCACTTGAATTAGACTTCTCAAATCATGCACTTATGGTGGTAATACAATGCTTTATCGAGCTACCGCACACAAGGTTAGTTCTTAACACAATCATAAAAACCATAAAATAGTTCTTATGATATGACTCATATCACTCTCACCACCTAATCATTCTCCTTTACACGAGTATAAATGATTAGTAGAGTTTAGGATAATTTAACAAAATTAAACAACCCTTACCTCAAAGCACACCTTAGTGAATCACACATTCAATAGGACTCCCTCCCTGGATTAAATGTCCTAAAACTCAACCATTCATACCATTGTTTATCCTTACAAACCAAATACATAATTAAGATAACCATTTATATCATACAAGCATGAGAGAAGGCTAACAAAATATGTATAACATAAATGGTGACCAACAAAATACAAGCATACCAAGCACTTGCTCTCAAGGAGCTTGGTGTCCAGTGGGCCATTTTAACACCTAGTGCTAAGGCCCATAAAATCTCTGGATGAATTTTTGAGACTACCGCCCAAGGACACAAGATGACACCCAAAAACACAAAGTTAGTGAGTTCATTGACTTTGGTTTTTCCTAACGACGGGTGTCATCTTGCGTCTAGTGCCTTCGGGCGAAAATACTCCCAGATTTGGAAAAATTAATTGGCATCTATTGTCTTCTACTACTATCCAATGCATGATAGAAACCAAAAAATGATTGGGAAAAATCTAGCTTGATCACTTGACTCTAATTAGTACCTCTACTTGTTCCTTTAGGTCCAAAACAGAGGTAAAGCAATCTTTAAATTGTACCAATTAAGCTAATTTCTCAATTTAGAATCTTTTCATTCGATTTCCCTATCAAATCAAAATTCATCACATTCACAACAACATATAACAACACTCATTTAACACAAATCACATCTTCTAGACAAATTAATACAAGTTCATTAGGAGGCTATAACATTAATTATGTCACACCATTAACATATCATATCAATTTCAATATAGAGCCAACATCACAACAACATGCTAACTTCTTTTACTTGACCAAACTACTCAAATAACTCTAACACATGTCAACACTTTCAAACTCATAGATGCTTTATATACACATTGAAAAATCATAAACATTATCATACCATACCACTATGATCATTGATCAACAAAGACTCATATAGAGACTAATAGGACACATGTAAATCAGAAGAGATTGCATGTAAGGGAGAAAATAGATTTGACAAAGATATAGTTGCCAAATGAACTTACTCAAGCTAAGAAATCAATCGGTTGGAATTGAAGAACTCATCGCAAGAATCACTTCTATAGTCTTAGATCTTCAAACAAACAACCTAAAAGTAAAAAAGAGTTGAGAAAGACCTAATAAACTTTAAAAAAGTGATTTTCATAGAGATAACGCGTTTAAAGTAATGAAACTCATTTATAAACTTTTTATTTTTATTTAAATATTTTAATATTAAAGTAATTGAGTTGCATTATTTTAAAAATGTTATCAATTTTAAAATATCATTTTATAGGTCATTACAACCCGAATATATTTTTTAAAAATAATTTATATATTTTTAAAATGAAATCTGAATAAATAGCAAAAAAAAATTATAAAATGTAATGTAAATTAAATCAAAGATAAATTAAATTTTAATTTTAATTAAGTTTAACCCAATATAATATAAATTAAATATTAATTTTAATTAAATTTAACCTAATAAAATATAAATGAAACTTTAATTTTAGTTTTTTACCGGTAATAAATACCCAAAGGTATGATATCTTTTCCCAACTCGTTTATGAGCTAGTAATAAATATTCGTTATCTGTTACTCATGGGTACTCGTCTGAAGTATCTACTTACTACCCGTAACAAACTTTATTTGCAGATACCCGTGGACATATGTACTTTTGTCATCCCTACTTGCTCCTTTTCCTTTTGATTTTCCTTCCTTACTTTTCCATGGCCTCTCCTTCCTACAACCACCAACATCATTCTCCTCTCCCTCTTTGATGGGTCATTTTCTTCCCCAAAATCTTTTAATGTGGAATGTTAATGGAGGCAACTACTCTTCCTCTCCATTAAAGCTTCTTTACACATAATCATTGTTGCGCTTTGCACTTAGAGGCGCCATAATGGTGTCACACCTACAACAATAGTTTACATCGTCATTCACACACCTACGACCACTACTAAAACCTCATTAATCTTTCCTCCCTATTGTTGTTGCTGCTGGTGAAAAAGGATTAGGAGAGGGGTCAATGTGGTCTTGCTAGAGGCAATGACAACGTCACCACAACAAATTTGTATCAAATGGAGTGAAAGATGGTCTATTGAAGAAGATGAAGATGGATGACATGGCAGATGGTTTCCCTTTCTCTTTGTTATCTACCATATTGTTTTCTCTAAGGGTGTGGATAGGTCTTTGTTGTTTGGAAATAGAGAAATGGAGAAATGGAGGAGAGGAAGAAGATGTAAGTGTTGTAAGGTCACATTAAGGATGAAAGAGTGTTGGAGGAGAAGATGCATGTAGGGTATTAATCTATCCATGGGTGATCCATGTGAATAGGAATGAATATGATTGTTGGAGGAAAAGACAAATTTTTTTATAAGAGATGGAAAAATTGGATTTAACCATGGAAGGTAGAGTATAATCTACAAAATTTGGAAGATGGTGATGGGCGTGTGGTGAAGGCCAATGAGGTGTGTGAATTGTGAAGGGAAAAATGGAAGACAAAGTTGTTAAGTGGTGATTAATATAATGATTTTAGATGGAGAATATGGATGTGAGGGGAAGGAGAGGCCATGTAATATTTTCACTAACTTTCATATACAATGTTCCATAAACGTGATAACTGTGTGATGTCTGATTTTTCAAATTTTCCATAATCAAGTTAGAGAAAATAAATATTTATGTAATAAAAAAATCACTCCAACTAAACTAAACAAAACAGGTCCCCATATTCTCTCTCGTGATTTTGTTTTTTATTTTTTCATTATATGCAACTATATTGGAGGTACAATTCCTTAGTTCTACAACTTTCTTTCTCTTCACCTCAATGTTCATAGCAATCTAAAGGTAATTTTCTTCTTCTTTATCTTCCCTTTCATAATCTCTCACCCTTGTCTCTTCCCTTCTTGAGTGTTCCCATACACCAAACCTTTACCGTAGTCCCTCTTTCTTGATTCAGCTTAGATTGCCATCACCATTTATACTCAAGGTATGTTATAAAGTTTTAGTCTTTTTATTGGGATCCCTTTTCTTCTTTCAATTCATATTTCGGGTATATGGGTTGAATGTCTGTTTAAAATAGTCTTTCTATCACTCTTCAACAACCTTTTTCTTCTTCATATTGTTAGCAATTTGGGTTATTCATATATATAACAAATCATTGAATTGTGTTAGGGTCATTATATTTTATTACTCAATTATAAAGTGATCTAATTAAGTAAATGTGGCTAATTAAGAGCATAGATGTCATGAAAGGATTATTGTGTAGAGACCATAAACAATATTTTAATTTGTTGAAGGGTCAAATTGAAATATTGAAAACTTAAGAAAAGTAACCGACAAAGGTTAGATAAATGAGTCATGGTCCTCATTTGTGAGCATGCTTATATCATTCCTATTTCTTTCTCTTCATTCGCATTAGAGGAGAAAATAAAGAGGGAACTTAAGGTTCTCTATAAAGAGAATATCAGAGACCAATTTAACGTGATTCATTAATTGTTTTCAATTATCAATCCTTTAGGGACGACTTCATTTTTTGTTCTAAAGGGAATTGGGAATTGCTTTATTTTATAAGGTTTATTGCTCATTCATTATTGCTTTATGATTCACAAATCTAACAATTGGTATTAGAACATGTTAGTTTATGATTAATTGACATGAATCGTAATCTAACTTTTCTCAATTTTATGAGAACTTTGTTCTATGAAATATGGGGGTTTTAATTGATTATGGGTTCCATCTTAAATCCGGTTATGTTAATTGTATTAATGAATGTTTTTGAGTGGATTTTTTATTAAAATCAAAGAAAACCTCAATTTTGAACCATAATTTTAATTTTTAAGAACTCTAGAAATTAGGATAAAAAATCCTAAATTGGGGAAAAATATCCAATCTCTTTTTGCCCCTCTGTTGTTCGAAATGAGAATCTGCCTTTGCATAATCTTCTTTAGCATTCAACCATGGATTTTGAGAACCAATAGTGTTTTAATTTGCATTTTTCATTTCTCGATGGATCTTCTTCTTGCTTCCAAACACAACTACTATGGTGGAGGAAAGAGTCGTAGTAGAGGGTATGAGAAGTCACACAACTTCTTCCTTTGTATTCCTCGTTTTCGCTACAGCCTTGCGGTGGCTAGTTTTGATTTTGTTTGCATTGGCGGTCCTTGTTCTTTTGTGTCTGGTTTTCCGTCTTTGTCGTTGCCTTGTTCTGCATTGTGTTGGCTATGGTGGATCTGAGGCGAGGCACTCATGACGCTGGGAGTCACGGTAGCAGGAGTTGTGTTGTGTCACAATGACGTTGTGTCATAGTGGTTTGTGGGTTTGCAAGGGGCGCATCATTGGTTGCATAAGGTGGTGCGTCTATATCTCATTCGTGGTTTGCGATGGAGTCGTAATGGTCTTCATCTCAATGGCAGGGGCTCACGACAGTTTTATGGAGGTTTGCGATGGTCCTCATTCTCAAGTTCATATCTGGTTTCTGGTTCTAAGTTGCGTCTAGGGCTTGCTCGCGCTTTTGGTTCTCTATAGTAGTGGTTGAGATCTTGATGAACCTGTGTAAATATAGTTTTTTGTATGGTGGCCTTCATTGCTGTTCATGGTAGAGTTTGAAGTGTTTATGGTGGACTTGTGGTGGTTTCAATGCCAATGGTGCCTCACGAAAGAAAGAAAATGGGTTTTTGGTTTTTTGGTTTTGGTAAGAGGTGGTGCGGGTGAGCATGAACCATAGTTGTTATTAGCGCAAGGAGATCCGTAATTGAACATGTGTCACACTATGGTGGGCAATTTTAGGTTAGGCCTAGTGTATTTTTGGATTGTGTGGTTGCATCCTAGTTTGGATTAGTACTCCCATTCCATGTCCATTAGGATGGTATGATCAAGATAAAAATTAAAAGAAACTTTTGAAATAAAGTAAAATTAATAATTGATTTGGGTTTAGAATAAATAAAGATTCAATTTTGGTTTTGTTCATAATTTTGAATGAGCTATTTAAATTAAAACATCACCAAAGTGAATCTTCTTCTTCTGGGTAGTTCATAGAAAAATTATGAACTTTCGTGTTTATGAATATCCATTCGAGTATTAGTCGGCCCAAAGGAAGATTAATATTTTGTTGAATTGTATACACACCTGTGATGGTAAACGATGATAATTGTAAGGCTTTGTGTGTTAATGATAAATCCATCCAAAGATAGGTTTATTATTGGACATGTTTGATTATTAGTGTTTGGTCATTACACCAAGACACCTCTAACAATTAATATTATTGTTCAATGACTTGATATTGATGAGACATTGGATGTCTTGAAATAGGATAAACCATTATTTGAATGTATTGATAATTAATAGTTTTTATTATGTGAGCTTAATTCTTTTGTTTCTATTGTACAAAATACAACTACGATGGCTTCAATATATGCCAATGTAAATTCAGTTTCGGTCCTCAATAATACAAATTTTAAGGATTGAAAAGAAAACATGATAGTTCTTGGATGCATCGATCTCGACCTCACGTTAAGGATTGAGAAACCTTCTTCTCTTATAGACTAAAGCACCTTTGACGAGAGAAGAGAATATGAGAAGTGAGACCGCTCAAATCGCATGAGTTTGATGATCATTAAGTGTGACATTCCAGAAGTCTATAGAGGTGTCGTATTTGAAGAAATTACAAGTGCTAAAGATTTCCTTGTTGAGATTGAAAAATGCTTAGTGAAAACTGATAAGACAGAAGCAAATGCACTTCTTGAAAGCTTAGTTTCCAAGAGGTATCAAGGCAAAGGAAATGTGAGACAGTGCATTATAGAGATGATTTTTTTCAAGTTATAAAGGGTCGTGTATAAAGTTATCAAATTTTTTCAAGAGAACAATGGTTTATAAGCTTACTTATATAGGGTCATACTAGTTAGAGATTATTAAGTATTATGACAAAATTTTGTAAGATTCCAAGATAGTTTAAGATCTACTTTAGGTTACATTTTCATGCTAGCTAGTGGTATGGTTTCTTGGCTCATTTCAATCAAAACCTTATGGCTTTATCCACTATGACTTTGCATAATTTGTAGCATCCTAAGACATCAAATTAAGGTATATGGATGATTTTTGTTACAGGGTTGTGTATTATGAAAGGAATTAAAAGACCACTTAGGTTATACTGTACCAAAAAATCAGTTGTTAAAGGGTATAGAATGGATAGATTTCCATAGAACACTTTGGGACAAAAGTCTTATGCTGATCAAAGGAGGAAACCTTTGAAGTTTGTAGTCGGAGAGCATGTTTTCTTGAGAGTAACTCCAACCACTGGTGTGGGGAGGGCTATTCATTAGAGAAAATTTTCTCCTAAGTTCATTGACTCATATTAGATCTTAAGAAGAATTGGACCAGTAGATTATGAAATTGTTTTGCCTCCTGGTCACCTCTCTAAAGATCAGAGACTGCTTGAGTGATCCTTGAGGCAAGGTCTTCTACTTCAGCTAACCAGTTTCTACAAAATAATAAGATTATTTATGTTTTTTACATTAGTTTGTGTGTTTTTTCATGCATGTGAGCTACCTTAGCATGCATGTGACGTTTGTGTCTTTTATAAGACTCTCTACAGATAGTGATTCTAATAGTGTATCTTGATCATGTTTTTGTTGCTCATAGGAGCAAATGGAGTGTCCTATGCTTGTCGAGTTGTCTTAGGACCCTTTGAGTTTTTTTTGGACATTTGTCAAGTAAGGGAAACTATATGCTTTAATGTGAATAATTAGATATTGTTGGTTGAATTTGGTATGTTGAAGATGATTGTTGGTTTGGTGCTGAATTGTTATGGGGTGTTGAATTCCACGAACTGAGTCTCAATTGTGCTTGGATTATGATGATTGAGAAAACTTAGGATTTGGCCATTTGATCAATTTAGTGTTCATTTTAACATTAAAAACTACTTTTTATTCAAGTACTTAGTCAGGAATACCAATTTGATCGTCTGAACATGTTCCTAGTTTCCCAAATCATAGATTTGAAGTGGTTATTGTCTTATATGGTGTTGAGCGAGACTGATGTGACACTAAACGCTACCTTGGCACTACAAGTCTAGAAAAACTTTAGCTCCAAACTGTTGAAGGCCATCTTTTCCCATTGAGCGGTGGTAGGGCACTACGGAGCGCCACTTTCCACTATAAGTCTGAAACCATTTTAAGCCCAGCTCGTTGAGCGACGTAATGGTCTCCTTGAGCGAGTCATTTTGCGAGAAAAATGACACTAAGCACCATTCTTGCAACTAAGTGCAAAATCATATTCTATGTTTTTTGTTGATTTCTTGCAACTAAGCGCAAAATCATATTCTATGTTTTTTGTTGATTTCTTTGGTTGTTTGGTATTGATCTGTATCATTCTTGATGTTGCTGATGAGTATAACGATTGTGTGAATATATGACAACTTTTGATATATTGATGCGTGGTGTTGTTATGGAGAGAAATGTAAGGAGAAATTCTATGTCTTGGTGATTGTTAGTGTATGCTTCACATATAGGAGTTTAAAAGGTATCTTGATATACTACCAACCATTCAACTCATATAGAGATGAATGGGGTGGGGGAGAAAATGGTAGGAGATCTTTACCCTAGACTTTTCGTCTTAGGCGTGAAAGATTAACCTTGTGTAGTGGGGTGATCACCATTGTGTTTATGAGTTTGCAAAGCATAAATATTACTATGAGTGCATACCTATAGTGGAGCCTTATGTTAAAGCATGTATCTAAATAATTTAGTCTAGAATCATCTATATATATGTTCATATGAGTTATAAGATTTTATATATGTTAAGTTAATATGTTATTTGTTTTAAATTATGTGGAGATATTTTTTAACACTAACTTACCCTACTTTTTTTTCTCTTCTATGTTGTTTATCTTTGCAATGATCACCCATTGATGTTAGCAAAGGATAACTTAAGTGTTGAAATGCCTTTGGTGGAGGTCGAGGATGTTGTTGAGTGATCATTTATGTTTTTTTTTCTAACTAGTGATTTGTATTGTTGTCCTTTATCTTTTTTGAAAAACTTGTTTAGTTTTTCGGTGATCTTGTACATACTACTAAGTTAATATGATTATTACTATAAATAACTATATTAATATTTTTGTATGATTTTTATTTATTTGTTATGCATAACTTAAAATAACATACAAATAACTTAAAATTAGCTTGTGTATAATCTTGTGTCGATTTTAAATTATGTCTTCATCACAAAAATCAATCATATATATGATATTATATCATATTATTTACTGAATTACAAGTTATAGTATTCATATTTGTTAAAATTAATTCAATTTAACACCTTAAATTTTACATAAATATAGAAAATGATTCAAACTCACAGGAAAAAAATATTATCAATTAGAAAAAGAAAATGATTAACATGCTTAGTGTCTCTCAAACCATTAAACACCTTCAAGTAGCAATCCACCATCACCTTCAAAGTATTCAAAATTTAATGAACATGCATAACTCACAAGCTCAAAATACACTCCAACTTAAAATGTGTAAATATGAAATTATTTCTTACCTTTCTCATCATGGTTTGTGAGTTTACATCTTCAGTGGCTTTAAAAACCTTGTCGGATATGAAATCAATGGTTCCATACGGTTGAAGATTAAATGGTGAGAAAGAGTAAGTTATAAGGGTGCTATTGACATAAACCACACATTCTTGCCATGCATGGTTCACCAAAGTCTTGTTGGATGGAAGTTGAAAACTTGTAAAGATGATGCTGAGTCGATTTGTGTATGAAGCAGAAAGGCTATAAACAAAAAAACTGAAATTATCCTATTGTAGCATTGTCGCATAACTGGTTATTGGAAGATGTGTATGCTCTGATGATGCCATTTGATTTATAAACTACAACGAATAATTGTGAACCCAACATGTAATAGGCCAATGAAGTGTGTAAATAGCGAAGGAAGAAAATGGAAGAAAAAGTGGTGATTAGTATAATGGTTATGGGTAGAAAATACGGATGAGAGAGGGAGGAAATGCCATATAAAAGTATAGAAAATGAGAAGAGAAGATGGACATTAAGATATGGTACACAAGTGACAATACCATTCGTCACCTCAACAAATTTGTAACTGTGTTAGGACACGTAACTACGTCCATCTATTAATAAAGTTTGAAAATCAAAATAATTTAAAATGTGAGACAAACTAAATCTAATTTTAAATAAAATTAAAAATCCAATACATATAACAAATTTGAAATTGACAAATATATAGAAAAAATAATTAAATAAAATAAGAATCACATAACTTGAATAAATTTAATAAGAAATCTATAAAATTTAAGACATTACATTAATAATTACATTAATAGTTAATTTAATCGATTTAGCTTAAGTTAAAGAAAATTAAACAACACATTGTTTAATATACTTTCTCAAATTTAACTATATTTAAATTTTTGTATAATAAAATGTTAATATATAAACTAATTTCATTCAAAAATTAAAATAGTATGATAGGAAAATAATAAAAAATTAAGTGTTTTATATTTATAAAATTGATGTTTATGAAATATTTTCTCTAATTTGGATATACAATATTCCATAAACGTAATAATTATGTGATGTCCGATTTTTCAAATTTTCAGAATCGAACTAGAGAAAATAAATATTTATGTAAGAGTAGAAAAATAATTTCACTGCAACAAAACCAAACAAAACAGGTCCCCACTTTCTCTCTCGTATTTTTGTTTTTTATTTTTTTCATAATAGAACGCCTGCAGCTATATTGGAGGCACAATTCCTCAGTTCTGCAACTCTCTTTCTCTTCATCTCCATGTTCATGGCAATCTCAAGGTACTTTTCTTCTTCTTCTTTATCTTCCGTTTCATCATCTCTCACCCCTGTCTCTTCCCTCCCACGCCGTTTCTTCCTCTTCAGTGTTCCCACAGACCAAACCTTTACCGCTGTCCCTCTTTCTTGACTCATCTGGGATCACCGTCACCATTTATACTCAGGGTATGCTATAAAGTTTCAGTCTTTCTATTGGGACCCCTTTTCTTCTTTCAATTGGAATATTCTTTCGACCTTTGGCTGATTGTCACCTCTGGAGCAGCCAAAGGCCCAGTTTTTCTCTTCCTGTTGGATTTTTGGGCTCCTGGATCAGATTTCCTGAAGGGTTTCTCTCTGATCTGTTCGGAGGCACATATGTTTGTTTGAGGTTTTTGTGGCTTTGGTCAACTTTGGAGCATTTCCAGTTTCTGGAGACGAGGATCGTGCCTCTTTGGAGGCTTGCTAGATTGGAAAAAAGGGATCGATTAGTGAACATTACAGGATGTTTTTATCTGATTTTAAACCCTTTTATAATTTCTAAGGGGTTTTTGTCTTCTTTTGTTTGATGTCATTTGGAGGGTATGCTTGCTTAATTAGGGTTTCTGACTTTTTCCCCACATGAAAAAGTACTTGGTTTTTGAGGATTCTGGTTAGTTTTATGTAGTACTCATATTATTGTTAAGCAGAGCAGGGTTCTTCCTAGTAGTGGGGAGACTGAGGTTGTTCAAAAGGTTGTTTGTATTAGGATGATGGTATGCTGAAAGCTTCTTCCTCTATGTTATGGATTTGGTTGATTGTCTTTTTGGACTGGTGAATCCAATGGGTCTGCACCCTTTGCCATTGTTTTGAAAACAAGTGCATATCTGGTGTTTTGTTAACTCCTGCTGGTATTCTCTTTAAGATGGCCGTGAACAATCGCTGTTTTGTGGAATGGAAAGAGCAGTTTGTTTCACAGGAGCGTGGTAATCGTGTGGTTCACTATTACCTGAAGGATGCTGCTGGAGAATCTATCCTTGCAGTGGTGGGTACTGAGAGGAGTGTCAGGCACATGTGCTATGTTGTTGCTGAGGAGTTCCTTGAAATTTGTGGTAAGGAAGGTTCCATTCCAACTGGTTTCAAATGGAGATCTAGAAGAGAGGTGGTGGATTGGCTGACATCAACGCTATCAAAGCAGAACCTGCAAGGAGAAAGAAGTGGTACGTTGATACTTTATTTTAGCCTGTTGCAGTCTTTTATAACATATTTGATTATACCATGTCGAACAATAATGTGAGAAGTAACTTAGGAAACTATGACTTTATGAGCAACAAAGTGATGTAGACTATTGAACAGCTGCATATGTGTTTGTTTTGTAAGGCAATCATATGGATGTGGTTCTATCAATGAACCAATATTTGGTGCCATTCTCTGTTACAGGAGCGCATATCATATGGATGTGGCTCAATCAATACTCTTGTTCACTGGCTGTTTTCTTTAATATTTTCTTATTCTTCCTTGTATTTGTTCAATATGAGAATATTTTTTCTACCTTTGTACTAGTACCCTCTGTTCATTCTGACAAAATCCCTGTTTTATCCTTCCAATAATAAAAACAGCAGATCTTCTCAAATAAAAAAGAAAATAGTGAAAGCATTAAGAAATTTAATATCATAAATAATCATAGAAGATTGGTAAAGATTTTTGCCTAGTCACTTTCAGGTTCAGCATCTATGTGCTAACAGTCTAGTACCTTGACGCCAACTGGTGTGAAATATTTATCCAAGCATGAAAATTTCCATGCTAAAACCATTTCCAATCATTCAAAACATCCAGTACCATACTTCAGTAGAAAAAGAAAAGGATTAAGAACCGCTGTTTTCCTATTTTTGAATACAAATAAGATAAGCATCAAAATTTTCAGTGAATTAGGGCTTGAAACCTAACCTAGAAACAATAATTGCCTTCCCTAACATTACAAAATTCAATTTTGTAACACGGTTCTTTCAAGAACAAGCAAGCTAGAGCAGTATAAATCTATTTTGATGGTGAATAATACAAATATGTTATTCTTCAACTAGAAAAAAAGAAATAGACAAGCAAAGCAAAGACGGGGGCTTTGGATGCTTCAGTCACCTTAAAATCCAAATAATTGAAGCTTTTTCCTTTCTTTCTCTTCATCAAGCTCTCCCTCCCTTTTCCTTTTGAGACACACTTATACTATTGACTTTAATGTAGGGTTAAGGACTTGGATAATGTTTCAGTAGAATAAATAATATATGCAATGACAATGTAAAAATTTCTTATTTCAAATTGTCATGTATGGTAAATTTGCTGACCTTAATAATAATAATAATAGTAAATTTTCTTAGAAGTTATACATGTAATTTTTTATTATTTGGCTGTGTAAGCACTGACAATGCATGCCTATTAAACGCTATTATAGTATCCTAGTTACTTTTATAATTTGTTGCTTTACTCTTCACCCTTTCAACTTAACTGTAATCTTCTATTATATGTAAAATGATGTTGGCTAAATATTTTATCAGTACCGCTCCTGTTCCAAGCAAAAAAGTGCTAGGAATATAATGAGGTTATAAAAAGTGTAAGTATCATTACATAAAAGTTGAGGGACTGACCTGTAATTTGATCTGTAATGCAGCAGTAGATTCCTGGAAAATAATGTTAAGCTCCTATTATCAACCTTTATCAATTTCTTCATTCGAAATAACATTGAACATGCTTAGTTTAAAAAGTTAGGGGGTGTGTTTTACGTACTACTTTTTTGAAGTTTATATCTGCAGTCTTGTTAATGTTTTTATCTCTTATTTTATATTTTAAATCACAGTATCACCTGGTCATAACTTAGTTCAAGCTCATGAGACCACAAATGATAGTATAAATGAAATTACTGGAGCACAATTAACAGATGATAAGGTATGTCCCTTTTTGTTCTCCCCTTCCCCCCACCCCCTCCTTTATATTGTTTCTTGTGAATGTTTTTGACATCTACGTACTCCTCTTTCTCAGGACTTTCCTATGAGTAACTCCAAATTATCCAATTCAGACATTGTTTGGTCAGGAGTTGCATGGAGATGTGGCAAACAACTTAAGCATTTTCCTGCTTTTTGGAGGAATGGCATCAAAATAGAGGTGAAAAGGCGTTGAACTAAATTCCTTGAAGATCTCACTTCTAGCTTACATGTCAACTCCTTGTTTTTGTCGTCAACTTCTAATTAGCTTCCTATCATTAATAGTCAACGCATAATCAATTTCTTCTAGTATTGACAAGTGAATTCCTTAATGATGTTTGTACTTAGGTGTGTTACATGAAAATTTCTCAACAATGAAATAATTTTTGGTTGCATGATATTTGCTTGATGCCATTCACATCATAGATGCTTGAATGTCCCCGCTCTCAAAAAGGAAAAATCTATTAGTCAAAGAAGTTTCCTTTTTCTGTGGATATAATATATAAATGGTTTTATACCTGACATTTACATTCTTCCTGATTTCCAGATTCAATCCTTTGTTTTTGTTATGGGCAAGGGAGAGAATCATTATATTGCTTATGTAGAGGATATGTATGAAGACAGAAGGGGGCAGAAAAAGGTCAAGGTGAGGTGGTTTCACCATAATCAGGAAGTCAAGGGTGTAGTTCCTGTACGAAATCCTCACCCTCGAGAAGTTTTTATCACACCTTGTTCTCAAGTTATTAGTGCAGAGTGCGTAGATGGTCCTGCCACAGTCTTGACTCGTGAACACTATGAAAAGTGCATGTCTTTTTTTACACCCACTTCAAGGGACAGAACACATTTGTGCTTTAGGCAATTTAGAAGCAACAAAGTTAAGCCCTTTGACTTGAGTAAACTACGTGGCTACTATGCCCAACCAATTCTTTCTTACTTGCACCTTGATTCAATCCAGAACCCTGAGAGACTTGCAGGAGAAAATGAAGACTTGACTGCATGTGATGATGTCAAGGTAGGAGCCAAGAGGAGCAGAAGTGATAAGGGGTCTCCTCAGTCTTGGATAAGTCAACAGGGAGTTAGGAAATTGATGAGAAGTAAGCAAATGATGGTATACAAAACCTTCCAGGTTGCAAATTATGCAAGACCAGAAAGGAGATTGCTTTCTCGGAAGCAGGTTGATTATCAACCTTGGTCTATTCACACATACAAGGTTGATGACAAGATTGAGTTGCTTTGTCAAGATAGTGGCATCAGAGGCTGCTGGTTCAGGTGTACAGTTGTTCAGGTAGCCCGGAAACAGCTGAAAGTCCAATATGAAGATGTCCAGGATGAAGATGGAAATGGAAATCTGGAGGTACAGTTAAGCTTTTGAAATATTCTATATTTGATTTTCTGGTCAGTATTTAGTTTGCTTGTAAAATATGTGCATAAATAAAGGTGGTTCCAATTAAAGGTTGATCTTGAACCAGAAAGAGAAAATACAAGGTTATATAGTTTTAGGCTTTTAGCAACTGTTCTTTAATCGTTGCAGTTGAAGCCAAAGTAAATCTTTCTAAGCGATGAAATAATTGGTTTGTGTGTAGAATTAGAAATCATTCTAGTTTAAGTTTAATGTGAATTGTTGTATAAACTTAGAATGAATTAGTCAGGGATCTAGATTGAATCTCATGGGATTAACTAAGCTAGAGGTATTTCTTTGACTGTGTACTGGCTTTGTAAGAATGTCAGGAGATAATGTAGGCAGGTTTTATGCATGGATGGATTTTCTAGTGAATTACAATAAATTCATTACTTTTATATTAAAACATGTAGAGGGTAATGGAATGGCCAATTATGACATGGATTAGAATGGCAAAGTATACAATTTAAGACGGTAGAAAGATAAAGTTATTGAACCAAATGAAAAACAGAATTTTCCAAGAAAAGGTTTTGTAAAGTCATTTATTGCATACTTCTACAGCACTCACTTTTCAAACTTTTATCTGAATTTCTCTATATTTTAGGAATGGGTCCCTGCTTTCAAGTGTGCTAGGCCTGATAAACTTGGGATGAGGCATTCTGGCCGGCCCACCATAAGACCTACTCCAACTCTTGAGGAACAAGAACTGGCTGTTGAGGTTGGACATGCAGTTGATGCATGGTGGAGTGACGGCTGGTGGGAGGGGGTTGTAACTAGAATTGATCACTGTGGAGATGATAGTGTTCAAGTATACTTTCCTGGTATGTTGTTTTAATGCCTTTTTAGAGCTTTTTAAAACATTTTATCTTCCCTTTTTTAATAGATTTTTATTTTTTTTTATTTTGTATCAGGGGAATGCCTGTTGATGGAAGTGTGCAAGAAGGATTTAAGAATATCTAGAGATTGGTTAGGGGACAGTTGGATTGACATTAAGGCAAAACCCGAAATAACTAAAACTATATTCTTCACAGCTAATAATAATAGCTTTAACACGAAGCTTTCCGTGTCCCCATCAATGGACAAAGTTGGGGACACTGTTGGTTTTGTTAATTCATGTCATGATCCTTTTAGTAAGAAGTGTGATGAACTGACTATTGAGGACCAGAAGCATGTGTCTTGTGAGGGCTTCACTGAAGATGGGGTCTGTGTCCCGGATAATAAACCCTCTTCTTCAGAAAAAAATACTGAAGCTGATAATATTGAGATACATGGTTGTTGTGATGAAGATAACTGTGATGAGCATGACAGAGTTAACAATGATGATGATAGTATCAAGAATGGAGATAATAATGGTAATAATAAAGATATCAAGGTGTTTGAAACTTCTGGATCGGACTGTGAACCTGTAGAGCTCATGGAAGTGGCTGTATAAACAATTTTTTAGAAGTCATGCATAAAGGTATGGTAGTGCTGATTGTAGAGCTATGCCATAATCTCTCATTGTGTTGTAATCTGTGTCCAAAGTTAGTGTGAGAATGTAAATAGTAGTTACACGGTCATGTGGGAATCCGATTGATTGTTAACTTCGTAGTTGCCTTCATAGGTGTACAGTGTTGAGTGTAATATGCAAGTGTGTTGTTATCTTTCTTTCCATTGATTGTATTTGAAAGTAGATTTCTTTCACACGAGACAACTATTGTTGAGTAATTTCAATTGCTATCCAATTAGTTTCATTGATATGAGCCAGTGTATTATAAGATCTTTTGTGCAGAATATTTTCGCTTGCTCTTGTTCATTCAGGCTAGGCAAAAGATACTGCAATAATAATGCAAATTTCTAGAGTGTTGCTGCACGAACTGGAACTGTATCATAAGTGTTGTGTAGTGTTATTTGATGACATTTCAGTTCATACTTAAACAGGTTTGAACAATATTTTTATTTGGTAGGCTTTTACTTCTTAAATAGTTTGAGTCTTTCTCAACACATGATTGGTTTGCATAGTGATGGGTTTGAATGAATTCGGACTATAAGTTTTTTGGTGAACATTCTTGAATATAGCAAAAACAAATGTTTATAGTATGGGGTTGGAATTTGGAAAGTGTAACCTATTTGAGTATTTTCAGATTTTTCAATAAAAGAGTAGTCTCAAAACGTATATATAATTCTTTTAATAATAATTTTAACATTACAATATCTTATTGAAATTAAGAATTTAAAATTTAGAATTTAAAAGAATCTGAATTAATTTATCTAAATAAAATATAAACAACTTAAAAAAAAGTATTCACAATTTATATATTTTAAGTTTTTTTTGAAAATTTGAAGTTTTCAATACAAATTTATACCATAGGTCGTTATTCATTTTTTAAATTTAAAATTAAATTTCATTGAATAAATCCTTCTAAATTTTTGTAAATTAATTTATCTTATTTTATTGTAATTTTCAAATAATTTGTATAGAATAAATTAATTTATATTATATTTTAAAAAATAGGCATGTATTTAAAAATTAAAATTTTAATATCAAATATTATCTAGTAAAATTTTGATGAGATTTGTGACATTTTAGAACCATTTTTTCTTCTTTTCAACCTCAAACAAAAACCATTATCGTTCTGTTTTTTTTTTCTTTTCTTTGAAAACGCAAATCCTAAAGCTAGGGAAGAGTGCTGTGGCATGAGGGAGAGCAAGAGTATTCAATGTTCAAAAGTAATAGTGGAAGGGAAAGTGAAGAGTAATGAAGGAGAGTTATAGTGACACGAGGTGAGTGAGAAACCAAAGAGTGAAAAACATTAAGAGAAGGAGTGATTGTGAGGCACTGAATGAATGCGGGATTGGAGTGTCAGAGACGCTAAGCGCAAATAGGGGCTGGAGCAAGGGAGTGACTGAAACATGTATAGGGAGCCAACCCACATTGCATTATGTTCGTTATTTGAATGTGTGTTATATAACTGGTTTATGATTCTCTGTTAGTGTTATTGGATTGTAATAAGTGCGAGAAAAACTATGATAATGTGTTCATCGATGGGTGCGACAAATTGGACGTGTCTTATTGTTTTGACCATGTTTTAATTTGAGTAATGCAAGGGAGGATGAATGAGTATTTGATACAATGAGGGGGTGTGAGACTTCTTTGTAGGGCTCATAACTTCCATAACTTTAAGTAAAAGTGAGCTTATACGATATGACAGAGTAAAAGGCTTCAATGAAAACATTCTCATAATGTTCTTCTTCTCTCACAACGTTGTTTTCTTGGATGTAGTGATTCTGATCATATCTTTCAGTTTTAGTGATCTGCACAAATATCAAGAAACACAATATACAAACATCAAGGTCCTTTATTGTACATGCATTAAATGTTTTGAACGATGATAAACGTTAGACTGTATTACGTGTTCAAGACATTTTATCAATTGTCATGTCCTTCATAAATGCATCGTTTGGTAAAACATACAACATTTATAATCATCAGATGGTATGAACATAAGATGTTTTTTCAAAGGCTATGGCGTTTGGCAATCATTCGGTAGATGAGGTTTTCTTTTTAAAAATCTTTGCTTGAGATAACACTGTATTGAATAAAAATTTCTTTTAGCCTTAGTGTTATACAAGATATAGACTTTCATTTTCATGAGACCCTTGTTTTTTTTTTTTTGCTCATATAGTCTATTATATGACTTCAAAAAAGAGACAGAGACACTTTCTTTTCTTAGACACTATTTATGATTTTATAATTCATTAGATATCTTGTTTAATACTTTTTGTTAAACTTCAAAACCTGAGTTGCTTAGACGGTCTATTCTCTATATGATCTTGTCTTAATAGAGTCTATTAGCCTATGATGGACGGTAGAACGAACTAAGATTTGAGTGTTGTATTTTCCTCTTTTGAGAGGGTAGAAAGGGATAAATGTCTCGCCTATAGAGTTCTGGCTCGTGTTGAGTATTGTGCCAGACGTGAGCAGCATCAAAATTTTTACTCATAATTTGAGGAGCAGGGGAGATAGGTCTGAAGCTGCGGTTGAGGACAACTTGAATCGCCCTGTTTTGGTGAACAAGATTGGTGTAATGGAGTATGGAAGATGACATACCATTGTAGAGATTGTTAATATTGGCAAGGGTTGCTTTTAGATGATAAGCCTGTGTAGCGATTGTGGGTATAGGCATGATTCCTTCTAAGGGAAAGTATGGTTTGGGATTGGATTAATCATTATAGTTTTACTACGTATTGACTTTGGTTGATGTGATAGGTTTGTAGTATTGACTTGAGGATTGAGATTGGCGTATTGATGTTTTGATGTTTTTTTTTTCAGTTAACTCACCCATATTTATTTGTGTGGGAGGATGATCATATAACGTTTGTGTTATATGGGAGCATATGCATATATTTTAGGAGCTGCGTGGATATTGAGAGATGGGGAAAACTAATGTTAGGCTTTTGTAAGAGTTGTACTTTATTCTAAAAGAGGTTTTATAGATTTATGTATTTGCAAACAATTGAACTTGAATATTTGCGATGTAAATATTAATTGTATTCAATTTATTTGAGAAATTATTCTTGATTGAGAAATTTTTTATTTTTGACTCATTTTAGTGACACTCAAGAAACTAAGGTGTTACAAGAAGTTACATTAAATGTATTTTCACTATACAGAGTCTTTTTTTTTCTTATGCTAGTAACAATGAAGTAAAACTTATTAACTATATGAATAATGATTGGGAAATAGATGTTTAAATAAGAAAACTCACATTAGGATATGTATTTCATCTAGGTAGTGAAGTAGTATCATAGTCTTCAAAGGAATAATGAGTTATTGTCCATCTATGTTGAAGCAAAATACATTGTTACAACTAGTTGTTCAAGTTAAACAATGCGACTAAGGATAATTTGGAAGTAATACATCATAAACAACATACTTTCATAAAGATATCTTGTGACAAGTTTGCAATTACATTATGAAAAAAATATGGTATTCCATAGAAGATCCAAATACATTGATATTAGATTTCAATAGATTTTGGAGTTGGTTAAGGAGAAGAAGGTGACCTCATATGAATTTGTTAGTATTATGTAAGTGAATCTATGATGTAATAAATATAATTTTCTTTTAATAGAACTTTAAGTTACAAAAATTAAAATATCAGGCAGTAGGAACCGAAGCGAAAGGTTTGTCGAAAAAAATAAATAAATAAAGGAAAAATTCTACTGCTTCGGTTACCTATGAACCAAGGAAAAATCCTACTCCTTTCTATTTTGGTTTTGAACCGAGACAAAAAAATGGTAGACTTTTTACCTCGCCTGTATATGTCTCGGTTCAAGAACCGCTACATATAGACAAAAATAAACGTTGTCGTTTTCTTTTACTGCACTAGTGATCTATCTATCAATCTATTTGTCTATCCATCTATATATATATATATATATATATATATATATATATATATATTCTGATATCCCTAAATAACTACTAAATAACTAGTATCATATTTGTTAAGACTAATATTAATTAAATACATATAAAAGTTTGAATTGGGCGCCTTACATATCAAATACTAATTATAGAATTATATTCTTACCGTCAACACTAATTAACTACATATATAATTTCAATTCAAGCCATAACTTAACATGTAGAAAGTAATTCAAATTGAAAAAAAAAGATTGCCAGTGAAAAAAAAATGGGGTAAATAGGAGGACATGTTCAAATGAGTAAAAAAAAAGAGAATGATGATGAGAATTAACGAGTTGACAAAATAATACAAATAAGTAAAAAAAATGAATAATTTATTTTATAAAAGTCAATCAACATATAACAAATTTTGTACTTAAGATAAAATGTTTTTGAGCTAAATGAAAAAGAAAAATTCTTAAACAAACACAACATATGGGTGTGATTGTATTAATGTTGTTTTAATCTAATAACCTATGTTTTATAGTTAAAGAGTCTCTTCTTAATTTATGGATAGATAACCAAGTGTATATCATAAGAAAAATGTGTTATATGCTTTCTTTTATAAATAATAGATTTTTCTTTCTTTTGTAGTTAGGTTTAATTATGTATTTGGTCTTTCTTTTTTGTCCGTTGAGTTGATCCTTTAGGCTTTTTTAGTCTCAATTTGATTCCATTTATACAATTTGATTATAATTTGTGAAAAATTGATGTAATTTAGTTCTTGCCATTAACTTTTTTAATACAACTCAATTTTTTTCATTAAAAATGATACTGTAATTATGTATTACACCAACAAAACAATTACTAACAACTTCAATTTTGATCAAAATTCTTTTATCAATTTTAAAAAATTTAACAGAAAGAAAGGACCAAATGACATCAATTTTTCACAAATTCCAATTTCATCAATTTTCACAAATCAAAATAAAATTGAGACTAAAAAAATTGATGACCAACTTGATATTTTTTTTATGAAAACAAATACCAAATAAGTAATTAAACCATGTATTAAAGTGAGATATATTCAATGTTACAAGTCATAATTTTGAAAATAATAATATAATAAAAAGTGTTTTGATTTTCATCATAAAATTTAAAATTTCAATACAATAATAAAATCCTTTAAATTTAGGCTTAATACCCTATTTTGTCCCTAGTTTCACTCGACAATGTTAAATTAGTCCATCCTTTAAAAAGTGCGTCAATTACGTCCTTACTTAATAAAAGTTATATCAATGAAATCCCTTCCGTTAAATCCGTACAAACGGCGTTAATTATTTTTCTCTCTCTTCTATTAACGCCGTTTGTACGGATTTAACGGAAGGGATTTCATTGATATAAATTTTATTAAGTAAGGACGTAATTGACGCACGTTTTAAAGGATGGACTAATTTGACATTGTCGAGCGAAACTGGAGACAAAATAGGATATTAAGCCTTAAATTTAGGACAAACATATATAAAAAGAAAACAATTATTTTATAGTAGGATAAAACTTTAAACAATAAAAAAAAAGACATAAAACGTAATTATCGATATCTATAGTCTATCTTTGTTGTTGACTAATGGTAGAATGCTCTTAAGAGTTCGTGGTCCTCTCGTTGCAAACTAAAATCTGTGTTATGACCTCCAAAGTTATAGTAATGGTAGCCAACAATATGATTATGCCAAAATAACTCTTCTTCCACACATTCTCAACATTCAAGATATCAAAACCTTTCAAAACATTCCATGTGGTTAAGGCAATAGTTGTGTAACCAACTACGTAACGAAACATGTTCCAAAATATTTTGTACTTGTGATCCTTCTTAGGCCCAAAAAACACAACAATACAAATTTGTGCAGATGCAAGACACATTAGAATGATTCCAAAGCATTGAAGAGGAGCATGATGAACCCCATAATGATTTCCAATATACAAACCAGTCCCAAACCCAACAATGACAATAAAAAAGGCCAATGATTGGCATGCTCGATGCAGGTGAAACCAATTGTCTCCTAAACTGTCAAACACTTTCAAGTGACGACCCATCATCACTCCAATAGGCATCATTATTCGATGAACCTGCATAACTCACAAGCTCAAAACACACTTCAATTTAAAATGGGTAAATATGAAAATACAAATTATTTCTTACATTTCTCAACACGGTTTGTGAGTTCACATCTTTAGTGGCTTTAGAAACCTTGCTGGATATGAAATCAATGGTTGCATAGGATCGAAGATTAAAGATTGAGAAAGAGTGAGGCCTAAGGGCGCCATTGTCAGAAAAGACACCCTCTTTCCAAGCATGGTTCACCACAGTTTTTCTTGGATGGAAGTTGAAAACCTGCAAATATGATGATGCAACCATTTGTGTATGAAGTAGAAAGGCTATAAACTGAAAAACTGCGATTACTCTCTTGTAGCATAATTGGTTATCGACGATGTGTATGCTCGAATGGTGACATTTGATGTATGAACTACAATGAATGCTTGTGAACCCAACATGCCATTTAATGTAGGATTATTGGCCCATGCAACCCAACTTGAATCCTTTGTGTTGACTTTGTTGAATGCAACATCGACTATACACTTGATGAAGGATGATAATTTCAATGCTAAGAGAATTCAAGAATAGAAAAATCCTCACAAGCTGTATAGTTAATGTTCTTTGAAAACCTGTATGATTTCCATGATTGTGAGAAGCTAGGAACACTGCTAGCAACTAAAAATGTTAACAATAAGAATATTATATTTTCAATCAATAATGATACTTTAATAACATTTTTTTGACAATATTTTAATACTATCTACGTGTACTTCTGTGATTGGTTCATGTTGGTGTTTATGATTATTACTATTGATTGTGAAGTAATTTTGGACCAATCACAGAGTGACACGTAGATTATGTGAAAATGTTGTCAAAAAAATGTTGTCAAAGTATCATCATTCATTTTCAATTGAACTCATAATGAAAGAGAAAGAAAAAAAGTAGAGGAAGATAATCAATTGTAATAGTGTTAAATATTGGAGTCTACGTAAACAAAATTACACCTATAATTTAAATGGTTTTTGAAATAAGACATTGTTATCTTATATAACAATTTAAAATATCTTTTTAAAATAATTTTTATCTTTCTATCTTAAAAGATGAAAAATATATTCTTTTCAAACTAAAACATTTTTATCCAAAATATATTTTCATCAGAAAAAATAATGAGATTGTCATGCATATCATAAAATCAAAGTTAAGATAGTGTACTTCTTATTTTAAAATATATTTCATATTTTTATTTTATTATCTTTATGTTTGAAGAAATAGGATTTAAAACACAAAAAAATATCTTTACTAAAAAAATTATCCAATAAAAATATCATTTTGAATTTAATTTAATTTTAAATTTCAATTATGGAAAAGATCTTGTTCTCAAATTTGATAGAGAGATCTTAAATAAAAATAATATAATTGAGAAAAAAATGCACAGAGTCATCCATAAAAAGAAGTAAATGGACTTTAAAAAAGAAAACCTTCTTTAATTCTTACATACTATCAAATGTAAAGAAAATCATGAATAATATAGATCAATACATTAACTAAACTATAGTCAATAGAAATTTTAAATTGATAATCTGAAATATCTTAATAGAATATAATAGTGGATGAAGTAAATCGGCGCTCATACATTCACTCTTCCAGATAATTAAAAATTTAATCGAAATATATAAATTGAAGGAGTTTTTTTCTAAAAGTTCAATTGGAGGAATATATATATATATATATATATATATATATATATATATATATATATATATATATATATATATATATATAACAAAATCTTCTCTCCTCAATATTTCTTCTTTTAAGTTACGTTTTATTTAAGATCTTGTTTAATCCTGATACGTTTTGAGAATAAGATATTGTTCAAAATTATTTTTTGAGTTTTAAATCATATGTTTTCAAATGTAAAGATAATAAAAAAGAAGTATGAAAAATATTTTAAATTTAGAAATACAAGTTCTTAATTCTGATTTTAAGATATGCGAGATTAATATTTTATCTGTATTCAACGAAATATATTTTTAACAAAACAAGATTGTTTAAACATTTTATCTATTCAATATTTATAGATAAAAATATAAAAGTATGACATTAACGATATATTACAAGTTTATTTCTAATAACTTAAAAATAATTATGGATTTAAAGTTTTAATTCATTACAATTTAATTAATACAAATAAACTATTTTATATACATTATATATATATATATATATATATATATATATTAAGGTATGCTAAATTTTTATTTAAGATATATATGTCAACTCTTTTCTTAATTCTCTAATTTCTAGTTGATATATAATTTATTTTATTTGGAGAAGATTATATTCGCTTCGACTTTTGTATAAATTTAATTAAAAGCAAACTAATCTTTCAATTGTACAATATATTTTAGTAAAAATATATTTTTTATAAATTTTAATTAAATACAAACTAAAACATATTTTAGTAAACATATTTTATTGAGTTTTAGATCTTAACTTTTTTTAAATATAAAGAAAAATATCTCAAGATAAATGTTCTTTCAAAAAGATATCTTAAATGATAATTATCAAACTTATAAACCTATAAAATTATTTTTGTGAATTTCAAATATTATCTTTGTGACATACCAAATATATAGCAGATATATATGCAAAGACATCACCAATTTATAATATTAAAAAGCAGTTAAGAGATGTACTTAAAGTATTATAGGATTACTAAGAAATTAAAACTTCAAGCACTAGAGTATTCCAAAATATGTCCAGAATTTGAAACTTAAAACATAACAAGGTTCTTCAAAATGACATAAGAGAACTAAGAATTCCTAGTGAGTCTAAGTTGCAGCATCATCTTCATTTTTCTCCAATGTTGCCTCCAAAGAAATCTCATCTTCCTCTGTTCACATCCAAGTGGATGATCATTGCAAAAGAAAACACATACAACAAGCACACAAACAAGCAAGGGTGAGCTAATTATATAAAAGCATGCATCATATCAAGCACATAACATACAGGAGTTAACTTAAATCAAAGTAGTTTAAGGCATACATCCTAGCATGTTATCTTCTAGACTTGACTCGTCTGGACTTTAGAATGATAGTCGAGCTATGGCGGGTCCTGCACTCGTGGTGACTTATGAAACTTGGGTTCCCCACCCTGCCACACTCACGAGGTTAGCCTGTTCCAGGCCTTGAGGCATACTAGAAGCCCCCAAGACTAAGACCTCCTGCTACTCCTCACCACATGGATTAATCCCTCTACTTGAGTATGATTAGCCATTGGAGTTTCAGAATGACCCCCAAGACTGAGCTCCTACTTTCATCCTAAAACACTAAGGATCTCACCAAGAGATCCTACACAGACGGAACATGATTTACAACTTGGATCATACTTTCATCACTTTGTAATCATATACTTTCTGCCACAATCAACATATACACAATCTCAACAGTATACATTACTCACCACTCACAAATTATAAAAATAACATCTCCACAATTGAATCTAAGTTAATCAATACCAAGAACCAAACAGCTCCAACTAACCCATAACAGCTCATAAAATGCATTAATTTATACATACCTACAAGTAATATAATTATCGATTAACACCCACGTTTCAATGTAAGAAACATTTATCCTTACTTTATTATATATATATATATATATATATATATATATATATATATATATATATATATATATATATATATATGATACGTACAGTCTCTTGTAAATATACATATTTATATTATATTATAAGCATATCAAACTCTCTTTTCAGGCACCTGTTTTGCTGCAATCAAGGCTACTCTAGATTCTAAATTAATCATAACTAACTGCCCACCCTGTAAATCATAAAGTGCAAAATGGATATTGGAGTTATTGTTTGGAAATACCAACGCACCATTAAACTAATATATATATATATGGATCCTTACTTTAAATTCCAAACACACAGTGACTGATTTCTTAAAATTATAATTGACTAGAAATTAACACATGATAACTTTATGCATCTACAATCAACTTGTTTTATTTTATTTTCATCCTAGTAGAGATCTTTCTTTACCTCAATTGGTCACCGGAGAGGACCCAGATGTCTGAACGCATCAAACTCACCTTTGACACCAGCACATATGACTAGTCACAACTGACTGAACCAGGCCAGGGCTGCTCTATGATCAGGGATGTGTCAACTCAGGTTTTTAGGGTTCTCTATCCTACCAACAAAGAAAGACTCTCAACAATTAACAATTAATTTATTTAAATTATCTACCCTGTTCTCTTATGCTCTAAATCTGAAATGCCTAATTTTAATATTTTCACTTCCTCTCACAGCAACCTCAAACAGTACTTGTACATCTATTTAATACCCATATACATGCTATTACAGAACTCTTACTCCAGACCTTCCAACAAGATCAATTTCAGCCAACAAACTCATTCAAAATCGATTAAATTCATCACATCACAACATGCACAATTTCACAGTTTCAGTTATAACACCCAATACAATAAAAGTCATAAAACAGTTTCACAAGAGCACACCAATTCAACATTCATATGCATATAAAATAAATTCATACAAAAATAATTAGCTCCCCTTACCTGGAAAGCTTAACAGTACCACTCCTAGGAACGCTCTAGCAGTACCCCCTCATAGAGGCGAGTTTGACAGCACCTATAAGCCACCAAATATTAGTGCATAGCACATTTCTTAGAGTTGGAAGGGACAGAGAAACTAAAGGAAAAGCTACCAGTAACAGGCAACCAGCAATTTGCATGGCTTAGGTTCAAGAACGGTTGAAGAAAAGGGAAAAAATACCTACCAGTCGGAATGGAAAAACGTTTGGTTCAAACTGAAGCCCTTGGTGCAGCGAGCGCGGAAACACCTTCAAATCAAAATTTGATCGGTTCAGTGAAGAGAAAATCTAGAGAGAAGACAGAGAGAATTTTAGGACAAGGGTTTTAGAGAGAGAAAGAAAGTTGGCAAAATGAAGGAATTCTGATTTTTAGAAAATCCCTTCCTGAGGTCATGGGTCCTTAGCTTATGGGCTGACTGCCTCAACATAAGGTCCCAAATGCCTTATTATTTTCAGGCTTTTACAATCTTTACTAAATATAGAAAATAAATAAAATTAATTTTAACTTTTAAGATAAAAAGATAAAAAAGAAAATCTTTAGCAAAGATATTTTGAATGGTTAGATAATTTAATATATCTTTATTTATCAATCTTAAAAGCCTATAAATACATGTGTAACCATTGTTTATTCACCCTCAAATATCTTTGTAAAATTTAAAGTTAATTGTTTTCACTAGTGCAGAATTGGCTTTTAACGTCTCCCAATAGACGTCCGTCCACAAAAGCCCCAACGTATATAATTGACCGGTGGCATATTAGTAAATAAGTGGAACTCTAGACGTCCGTCCTGGGTCGAGCCGGACGTGTATAATATTATAGAGTCCGGCTTTGGCGGACGGACGTTTAATAGGCTGAACAAGTGAACCCCTGTCAGCCTTTGAACGTCCGTCCTTGGTCGAGACGGACGTTTATAATGTTATGAACGTCCGTCCTAGGTGACGGATGTTTAATAGGCTGAACAAGTGAACACGTGTCAGCACTTTGAACGTCCGTCTCGACAAGGCACGGACGTTTATAATGTAATGAACGTCCGTCCTTGGTGACGGAAGTTTAATAGGCTGAACAAGTGAACCCCTGTCGGCCTTTGAACGTCCGTCCTTGGTCCAGACGGACGTTTATAATGTAGTGAACGTCCGTCCTAGGTGACGGACGTTTAATAGGCTGAACAAGTGAACACATGTCAGCCCTTTGAACGTCCGTCTCGACAAGGGACGGACGTTTATAATGTTATGAACGTCCGTCCTTGGTGACGGACGTTTAATAGGCTGAACAAGTGAACACATGTCAGCCCTTTGAACGTCCGTGTCGACAAGGGACGGACGTTTATAATGTTATGAACGTCCGTCCTTGGTGACGGACGTTTAATAGGCTGAACAAGTGAACACATGTCAGCCTTTGAACGTCCGTGTCGACAAGGGACGGACGTTTATAATGTTATGAACATCCGTCCTTGGTGACGGACGTTTAATAGGCTGAACAAGTGAACACATGTCAGCCCTTTGAACGTCCGTGTCGACAAGGGACGGACGTTTATAATGTTATGAACGTCCGTCCTTGGTGACGGACGTTTAATAGGCTGACCAAGTGAACCCATGTCAGCCCTTTGAACGTCCGTCCCTTGTCGAGACGGACGTTTATAATGTTGTGAACGTCCGTCCCCCAAGGACGAACGTTAAATAGGCTGAACGTTTTCAAGTACCCATGTCAGCCCTTAAACGTCCGTGTCAGGGGGACGGACGTCTACGAGGCTAACAACTGAACGTTTCAATTCCCCAAGTAGGGACCTTAAACGTCCGTCCTGGGAGGGCCCGGACGTCTATAATATTATAAACGTCCGGCCCCCCATATTGGACGTTTAATGTACTGACAGGGTGGTTGGACATTTAATTGTCTTCAGGTCCTTAAACGTCCAATCTGGGGGCCCGGACGTTTATAATATTATAGACGTCCGGCCCCTCCTAGAAGGGACGTTTATGGGCTGCCATGGGGAGTTGAAACGTTCAGTTGTTCAGTATCATAGACGTCAGCCCCCCCGAAACGGACGTTTATCATATTATAGACGTCCGGCGCGACCCAGGACGGACGTTTAAACCCACCCGCGAATATCATTTTTAAATCCTCAAAGACGTCATATTAGTGACGAACCCGACGTCTAGAATATTATAGACGTCTGGCCACCAGCGTACCGGACGTCTAAGACTATTAATAGTGCTCCCGCGAACCCGTGACCAGTTAACTTTTGGAAACCCGAAAACACTGTTCATCGTCTTCCTCCGCAAAACGCTGTTGCGCCATTGATTTCCAGGTGTGTTTTCCCTTTTTTGGACCGTTTAAATTGATTTTCAATCCGATTACATTGCTCTGTGATGAAATACCTTTGATTTGAACCGATTAAAAATCGTTTTCGGTCCGTTTTTTTGCAGACTCTTGCGTGTTCTTGGGCGGCTTCTTTGACTGTTTTTGGACTGCGTTTTAGGCCGTTCACTCCTCCATTTTCCTCCTTTTCATTTCGAATCTACTTTTCAGGTTAGCTTGTTGGTTGAAAATTTTTTGTATGCATGTAATTGAGTTTTGTGAATGCACATTTTTTACTGTAAAATGTGACTATGTAATTGGCTTTTGAATATATATGTATTAGTTGTGTTATTATAAGTATCAAATCATTGAGTGACACTTAGTTCCCGTTTGAAATTTAAGACAAACGATTAATCTTTTAATCGTTTGTGTTAAATTTTGAATTGTTCGATTGGACAATTTGAGAAAATTAATTTTCATAATTTGCAATACCATGTCAATTGGAGTTTAAGGATAAGATTGATAAAATTTCGGTTCAGTACTTGTGTTGTTCTCCGGATGCATATTTGATTGTGGTCATCGTTGACTACTCTCATTTCGTGTATTTCGGAGACCAATGCGAAATGCTGCCGAAATCTTATCAATTTTATGATGTAGACTTCAATGCACGTGGCTGAGCAAATTATGAAAATTAATTTTTTTGAATGGGTAGGGCCTAACCTTGTGAGAGTTAAAACACTTGAACTGATGATTTTACGAACATAGTATGGATCGAAGCTGGATGAAGGAACGTCGCATCAATGAAGAATATGAGAAGGGTGTTTCGAAGTTCTTGCAATACGTTGAACAAAATGCTAAGTCTGTCAACGGGACATATTTTTGTCCTTGTGTGCGGTGTCTTAATCAAATACGGCAAGACTTAGGCAATGTGCGTGACCATCTATTCATGTACGGCATAATGAGGACTTATACCGTTTGGACTTGGCATGGAGAACTACTGGAGCAGCCTACCACGTCACGAGGAACGGATTATGTGGAAGAATGGATGAGTGACCATTTAGACGACATGATACGTGATGTCGGTGAAGATAATTTTGGAAGGGCTAATTTGTATGATTCTCTTATTAATGATTCAGAGCAATCGTTGTTCCCAGGATGCTCGAACTTTACACGTCTCTCTTCAACTTTAAAGTTGTTTAGTTTAAAAGCAAGGAATGGATGGACCGATAAAAGTTTCACCGAGTTGTTGGAGTTGTTGAAGGAGATGCTTCCAGAAAATAATACTCTACCTATTCGTAATTACGAGGCCAAAAAAATTTTATGTCCAATGGGTCTTGAATATCAAAAGATACATGCTTGTCCTAATGATTGTGTTTTGTACACAAAGGAGTTTGCTTCGTTAAAGTATTGTCCAACATGTGGTTTATCCCGTTTTAAAAAGAAATCTGACAGAGTCACTGGTAATGAAGGTAATAATGGTGCACCTGCTAAGGTGATGTGGTATTTGCCTAAATACCTAGGTTCAAACGTATGTTCTCTGTTAAAGAAGATGCAAAGAACCTTAAATGGCACTCTGACGAAAGAAAGTGCGATAATCTTCTTCGACACCCTGCTGGTTCTCCACAATGGAAAAAGATTGATGACAAATTCCCTGAATTTGGTGCAGATCCAAGAAACTTAAGGCTTGATCTCACAGAGAATTGTAAGTTCAAATTATAAGCAGTTATTTGATTGTGTATCTATCACAGCATGTCTTCTAAGTAACTTGGTTTTTTTATGTGCAGGATGAGTTGGTTGAGCAACAGACTCAGGGCACATTTGCTGGCCAAGGTAGGGACGACATTTTGACAACGACCATTGGAAGGCCCGAGCACCCAGGACGTGTACGTGGAGTTCCTGGGGCGATTGGTCTTCGTGACTATTTTGGCCCTACATAGAAAACCCCCCAATCAATGAGTCAGGAGACACTGAGGCAGATGGATCTTCAGTGGGAGGAAAGACTCAACCAAAGCATGAGATCAATGGAGCAACAATTCATGGAGCAGCTACAAGAACAAAAACAAATACAAAGAGCGCTTGAAGAAAAGCTGCATTCCATGACGCAAGGCAACATGGGGGCCGATGAAACTCCCACACCACCTCGTGTCAACACTAGAGGATCATGCTCTGCTGTAGACCCCACTCAGTATAGCGGTCAATATGAGCTGTTGGTTGATGGGGATCCCCCACGCATTGTGGCTGTCGGACGAGTGCTTGAGGGAGGGGAGACCATTCATGGTGTTGCCATATTACCCCAGCACGTGCGTGTGACCATTGACGAGGTTCGGGAACCCCAGGCTCAGGTGCCTGTACCCACTCCAGAAATTAACTTTGTGGGGGAGTCCATAGGATCATTTATTGACTGGCCTAGAGCATTGATCATGTCCCACATCGCTACTCCACAGGTATAATGTCTTTTTCCTTAGTATTTCTATGTTTATTCTTCATATAATTGTTGATAAAGCTTTGACGTAAATTCTTATCTTCAGTTCACACGTCCTCAGAAGCAGCCAATTCATGATACAGTCATACATGAAGATGATGAGATGGCTGAAGCGGAGGATGATCCTCTATCAAAGTTAGTGACAAAATTACCCAGATTGAAGAAAGCATCATTAGAACTATACTGGGATTTGAGGGTATTTGGTCTTCCCTCACATGTGCCAGTTTATATCACATTTTCTGATGCATTGGAGGTGATTGGGGGAGACAGTATGTTGAATATTTCCATCATTCAGTTGTGGTGCATGTAAGTTAGTCAATTTGGTCTTTCATATTACTTTTATTTACATTGTTATATAGTTTCTAACAACTTAACTTTGTTGTTTTAGGTACATGGACACAATCGTTGTAGACCAAGGTCGGTCTTCCATGTACGGATTTGTTGAACCTCAGACCATTCAACCGTCTGGTAACACACTTCAAAACAGACAAGATTATTTGCAAACATGGATGGATGAGTCAAAAAGAGACGTATACCTTGTGCCATACATTGACGGGTAGGTGTTGTTATATGTGGTCAGTTTATTATTATAGTTTCCTTAATTAGTTGAATAACTATTTGTCCTTCGTGATAGGTCGCACTGGCAGCTGATGGTCATCATTCCCAAACAATGTAAAATTATATGGTTTTGTTCGTTGCACAGGAGGATGAAAACTGAGTTGAGAACCATGCTTCAAGGGTAAGTGTTTCTCCAAAAATGACTTTGAATTTGATGTTCACCTTCAACTTTTATGATAAAATAGTCATATTAATTATACTGTGTTTTCAATCTGTACAGAGTTATTGGTAAATCTCGTGGTCAACTGGTTCAAATTTTGTATCCAAAGGTTGTAAGTCATTTATAGTTTCTAATTCATTTATGTTATTGAATGATCTAAATTCTTAACTATTTAGTTTGTTATTTTAGTGTAACCACCCGCTAGATTCATGGGAATGTGGCTTCTATGTGATGTGTTGGATTAAGACCATCATTCGAGCAGTCATTACAGATGACTGGAATGAGGTAATGATGTATACCTTCAATACATTACAAATCATATTCATCTTCAACTATATATGAAACAATAATGAATCTTTGTTGAATTTTGCAGCGCTTCAAGACTACATCGCCTATTACAAAAGACACAATTAAACAGATAAGGCAGGAGTGGACTGCTTATCTTCTGCAAAGATGGAGTTAGGAATAGTTATATTTCTTGTTGAACATTGTTTAGTTTTAGTTTAAGTTTTATGTTGATAGTTTGGTAGTGGATTGAACTCCACATTAAGTAGAACTTTGTTTATATAAAACGCATATTTATATTATTGCAAAATTGTTCTGGGACATTTTTCTGCTTTTCAGGTGTGGTTTTATTGAAAAAATAAACTAATTTTTAAAAAAAAAACGCCCAGTAGACGTCTGTTAGTGCACAGTCGGACGTCTATAGATGTCTGTCAGTGCACACACGGACGTCCACCCCCAGCTCCTACCTAAAACAATTCAGCAAGGTAGACGTCCGGGGGGAGGAGGCGGACGTATATATAGACGTCCGTCCTGACACACGGACGTTTATATAGGCGTCCGTCAAGACACAACAGACGTTTACATACACGTTCGTCGAGACAAAATAGACGTTTATATAGGCGTCCGTCCAGACAAAACGGAGGTTTATATAGACGTCCGTCCTGACACAACGGACGTTTACATAGACGTCCGTCCTGACACAACGGACGTCTGCGCGACGTCACTCGCATAAACGTCGGGCGTACGGCGGACGTCAAAAGGCCAAAATATCGGACGTCTAAAGCCCTTTCTGCAGTAGTGTTTTCTCTCAGTTCTCAGTTCTTCTCCTTATGGCTTTTACTGCAAACACAATCTTCTTGTTCACATTGCTTGTTGTCATTACTGTTCCTACCACTTCACAGTCATGCAACTTATAAAAAGTTTTTAAATAATATATTTTATCATGGGAATAACCATTTTTCTTTTTCTATTAGTATTGCATATGTTTAGGGTGAAAAATAGAATCTTTAAATCTTAGATTCATTATCGATCTAAGTTTATTATTAGATTAGCTATTAGCATTTGATATGACATTCCTGTATTTCATATGTTTGTCATTTGAATCTTGTATTATAGTTTATATGCTTATATTAATTGTTTTTTTAAATGTATGTATATACATGTGATTATCACTTAATTAATTGTAAAATTATTTTAATTTAGTTAAATTAAAGTATTTTATGTTGTATTGCAATTCCATCTAATTGAATAGATATATTAATAAAGGTGGTTCGAGTTTTGAGAATAATTCTTATGAATGGCTTCCTTTCAAAAAATAATAGTTTTCTTGACAATTATAGTTGTCATCATTGTCCTTACCACTTCACATTGTTGTAATTTATATTGGGTTTGAAAAAAATCATCATTTATTATGTGAATGTAAATTTTCCTTTTCTTTTTTTTACTGCTATTTTTTTCTTATATTTGGTTCAAACGTATGCTTTTAAAATGTATAACTACATTATTTTTTTTAATTATGAATTCTTTTGAATTCACTACTATTCAAAACACTATCTTTTTCTTGTTGACATTTTAAGTAGTTATTGTTGTCTCTAACATCTCACAATCATGCAATTCATACAGTCAATGTTGAATTACATCCTGCGTCAGGTGTAGTCAATGTTGCATTGAACAAGGCCAACGCAAAGAATTCAACTTGAGTTGCATGGGCCATCAATCCTACCTCAAAGGGCATGTTGGGTTCACAATCATTCATCGCAGTTCATAAATCAAATGGCATCATAAGAGCATACACATCTCCAATAACCAGTTATGCAACAATGCTACAAGAGGGTCATTTTAGTTTTTCAGTTTATAGCTTTTCTGCTTCATACACAAATGGTCGTGTCATCATTTTTGCAAGTTTTCAACTTCCTTCCAACAAGACTGTGGTGAACCATGCATGGCAAGAGGGTGTGGTTTCTGATGATGGCACCCTCAGACCTCACTCTTTCTCACCCTCTAATCTTCAGTCCTATGGAACCATTGACTTCATATCTGGCAAGGTTTCTAAAGCCAGTGAAAATGTGAACTCACGAACCATGTTGAGAAACGAAAGAAATAATTGTTATTTTCATATTTATCCATTTTAAGGGAAGTGTATTTTGAGCTTGTGAATTATGCAGGTTCATGGAATTTTGAATACTGTGAGTTGGGGAATAATGATGCCAATTGGAGTGATGATGGGTCGTTACTTGAATGTGTTTGATGGTTTGAGAGGCACTTGGTTTCACTTGCATTGAGCATGTCAATCATTAGCCTTCTTGATCGCCATTGCTGGGTTTGGAAGTGGTTTGTATATTGGAAATCACTATGGGATTCATCATGCTCCTCATCGATGCATTAGAATCACTTTAATGTGTCTTGCATTTGCACAAGTTTGTGTTGCTGTGTTTCTTAGACCCAAGAAAGCTCACAAGTATAGAATATTTTGGAACATTTTTTATTACATAGTTGGTTACGCAACTATTGTCTTGGCCATATGGAATGTGTTAAAAGGTTTTGACATTTTGAATTATCACAGTGGGTGGAAGAAGAAGTGTTTGGACATAATAATATCACTGGCTGCCATTGTCATTTTGGAGGTCATAACATGGATTTGGGTTTGCAACAAGAAGACGAAGAACTCTCATCCATGTTACTATTAGTCAACAACAGACATAGACTATATCATTGTTTACTTTTTCATGTCTTTTTCTTTTTTTCTCTTAAAGCTTCATTATACTATAAAATACTATTTCTTTCATTAATGAATTTTTCAAGTTATTATGGTAAGTTATTATGGTAACTTTAATGTGTCTTGCATTTGCACAAGTTTGTGTTGCACAAGTTTGATTCTTATACCATAATTCATTATTGTTTTGGATTCTCTAAGAATTATGGTAAGAATCAAATCACTTTTTACTATTTTATTTTTTTAATTTCCATATCTTATCCCATGTAATAATATATCTAACTTTTTTTGTTGAGTTTCAATAAATGCTACATAGTAATTACAAAATAAACATATCGCATGTTTTTATTTTCTTTCTTTTATATGAATATGGTTATCTGTTGATAAATTGATAAGGATCTCTTAATTTATGGAGCATAAAGTTGTAGGTATTCAATTATAGCAACATTAATAAAATGATTTTGCGTGTTTAAGAAATGTTCTACTTCATTCAACTAAACATTTTAGGTTATAAAATAGATCATGTCGGTTGATTTACCTTTATTAATTGATTTTTTTTACTTATTTATATATTTTTTTACTCATTTTAATTATCATTATCATTGTCTTCCTTTTTTGTACTTATTTAATTAATGTCATCCTATTTTCTCTTTTTTATTGGCAA